>NW_019154085.1:60049981-60281942 GCF_002288905.1 Enhydra lutris kenyoni | reverse complement strand
CAGGGGCGCCTGGGTGGCTCAGTGGGTTGAAGCCTCTGTCTTCGGCTCGGGTCGTGATCCCAGGGTCCTGGGATCGAGCCCCGCATTGGGCTCTCTGCTCTGCGGGGAGCCTGCTTCCCCCTCTTTCTCTCTGCCTGCCTCTCTGCCTACTTGTGATCTCTGTCTGTCAAATAAATAAATAAAATCTTTAAAAAAAAAAAAGTTACTACCAAACCAAAACCAAAACTCTTTAATATATATTTTAAGCAAAGGAAAATGACCAGTTAAAGGATGATAAGAAGATAGAATGAAATGTAAATGATAGTAATTTGCTGGTTTCTTAGGATGATACATGGAAATGGCTTCCAATGGGTCTTTGAATTTTAACAACATGATTTTGATCTTATTTGAATAAAGGTTAGGAATATCAAGTAGTTCAATATGAAGTAAGTTGATAAAAACAAAAAAGTCAAAGAAATAAAAAATTTGGTTTTTAGACCCCATTCTAAAATCTGATTTTTGGACTGAATCTCATGCTAGGTTTGCTAACTCTAAGGCTCCATGGGACAATTTTAGTTATATCCAAGATTTCAAAGAAGAAATAGTAACAAACTTCAAAATTTTTTTTTATCAGATTCTTGAAAAGTAAGATTTTTCTCCTTATGACTAACAGAATTATTTTATCAATAATAAAATGCCAGGCAGTGATCTTTGTGTGTTGCTTCATTTGCTAAGCATGTAAAAAGAATGTGTTTAAGGGATATTCACGACGTCCTCAAAAAAATGTTTTTTTTTGCTCTTTTTCAAATTCCTCCTTATATTCAACAGAATACTTGTGAACAGCTTTAACTGTCAGAGAGTAGAACAACCTGCTAGTTCAGCTTGACTGCAGAGGCTCAGTTTCATAAAGCCAAATTTGTATTCTTGTGGTTTCAGGGCAATTTTCTTTTACTTCCATACCTAATTTTAAGAATCAGAATTAATTCTTCTTATAGCTATCCCTATAAAATTTGTTCTAGCAAACAGAAGTAAATTGAAATACATTTATCTTCAAAGAATGAAATAATAATCATCTCAGCCTAAATCTTCGATTTCCCAATTATGCTCACATTGTGGCTTACCTTTTCTATTATTTAAGGTTGGTCCTTTGTTCTTAAGCCCTCTTTTCTTGTTTTGCTTGAGAATCAGTGGAAAGGCTGCCTTATTAAAGAGTAATTTTCTGGGAAAATACTTTCACACAATTAAGAACTTCTTTTAGAGATAAACATTAAGCATTATGTGCATGATTATAGTCTTTTAAGCTAAGCTACTATATCCCATTGGGTAAGTCTTTATTCATACTTCAATTTTTCAGCCCAACATTGTTTACCAAATAGACATAAAATATTATGGAATTCAAGTTTGAAATGCATGTTATCAGGAAAAAATTGTTATTAAATTCATTATACATGAAGTTTTATCTGCATTTTTCCTCTTTTGTTTGTATACATTTTTGCTTCCTTGCTTCCTTCCTTCCTTTATCTGAAATACAGTTTAAATATCGACAGTAACTCAAAATAGTACTTGCTAAGAATTCTTCAGTATTGGTCAGTTTGATCAGATAGTTGGATATCATCTCTCTCTATAGCTCCATTATGGCATTTCTCTCTGTAAAAATGGGAATGCGTGTTTATTAGTATTTATTTTACATATATTGTCTATACATATGTGTGTATTTCTCTTATTGCTTAATCATATGCCTTGCACTTTCCCTTTCTCCCTGGCCCTTTCCTAATCAATCTATCATTTCAATTGCACAGATATTTACTAGTGATCTTATTTCATCACTCTGTGAGCAGGTGTTCATCACTTGTGTTCTCTTGCAAAATACAGGAACTTCTTTTCAAATCCTGTATACTGTCAAATACATTTTCCCTGTTTGTCAGTCAGGTGGAGTATATTGGACTTCCTGGTATTATGTTGCATTGACTGGTTGAGGAAACAGAGTGAAAGTATGTATTGATGAAGACATGTGTACCTGTCCAACTGTGGGCTCTTTTGGGGAATTGTTAAACCAGGTCCTCATCTTTTTAAATATTTATCATGCTTGTTACTGCTTCTGCTAAACAATTTTCTATAATGTGTATCTTGTCAAACTCTTATTGAAGTATATGGGATACAGGGGATTGTAGTTATGGTTTGCCTCTTATCTTCTGCTATGTATGTTAGTGACTGTTCTATTTTATAATTTAGAATATTCTAACATATTTTATCTAAGACACCTAAAGCAGTTGTGTTATTTATATAATAACAGTTCCATTAATAAAATTAAGCGACAGCAAAGTTTGATTGAACATGATTCTATCCCCTATTCCTGTCCCCTGTCTGTCCCATAGTTGCCTAATTTTGAATTGCATTTAAATAATATGATTGAATTTTTTATGAATATGTTATTATTGAATAAATTTATGAGAGTTTTCATACAAATGCCACAGCAATATGGTATTTTATTATCTGTAGCTTCTTCAGATTTAAGTAGGTGAAGTTTACTCAATTCATAGTTATTCAACACCCACGGACAGGTACATGCCACTTATTGTAATCTCTTTGCCATAATACTGCCTGCCAGATGTAGAGACACATTCATTATTTCACTCAAATCCTTTAAACTTATTTAAATATTTGAGAGGCTGTATTTTAGAGGTAATGTCAACAGTGGTTCAATTAAAATTACACTAGGGGCTCAGTCAGCTGGGTGGCAGACTCCTGATTTCAGCTTAGGTTGAGATCTCTGGGTAGTGGGTAGCGGGGTCAGTGGCCTTGGGCTCCTGCCCTTTGTACTCAGTGTGGAGTCTGCTCGTGCCTTTCCCTCCCCTGCCCTCCCAGATAAGTAAATAAATAAAATATTTAAATAATAATAATAATAATAATAAAATTACTAGATCTTTGACATGGTATACACTCTAGATTACAATTAGATTTCATCTCTTGATTAAAGGCCATATCTACTCCCTTCTCGTTGGTTCTCTACTGTACTGTTCTGTATTGCATAGGATGTCAAGGCCTGTTTTAGCTCAAGGGGACAGAATAATCAATTAATGGTCAAGGGACTAGGAGTGGCAACCCTTTTGCTGTACATTTTTTTAGCATTGGTGTAGACCAAAGCACTATTGATATACACAATTCGTTTCCTTTTCTACAGTAGGAGCCTTTGGGCCTATGACTGTAGTTATGCTTTAAAACAAATTATTCCCAGATGGTAAAACCATCTTACTAGGAGACACTACAAGACTCAGGGAGAATATTAAATAATCTTAAATGCGGTAAAATTTTTTAATGTGTAAGGCCAAAGATAGACAAGTATGTATTGTAAGAAAGGGTTTTCCAGAGTGAGAAATTATCAAAAGAAAAAAGAAGTTGCAAAAAATGTTCATTTAACAGATGTGAAAAATGATTGTTCTTTGGTATTCCTAAACAACTATTAGGGAAAAAATGATAAAATATATATAAATTCAAATTTTAAAAATAGGAGAGAGGGCGATTGAACACTGAGTTGGAAATTGTTATCATTCTTACCTGATGATCAGTCATTCAGCTTCTGTTTGGACTCTGACAATAATGAGAAACTTATTATCTCAGGAGCAAGCCTATACCCTTGTTAGACAAATTATCATTTTAAAAATATTTCACCAACATTTATTTCTAAGAAATGTCCACATATCAGTAGATTTTTGAGAATTAAAGGCAAAGGACAAGCTAAAAATATCATGCCTTATCATAATATTAATCTGCTTTTGTTGAAAATAAAATTCTCTGTTTCTAGCTGCATGATGGCACCAATATTAAAATAAATAAAAAAAGAAATAAGCTAAGACTGAGACTTTACTCTTTCATTCAGGTTGGGGCTTGTTTTAAGTTTGAGGTGAAGTTATATATAAAAGTTATACTCTTTTATTGTGACCTTTCTTATTGATAAAGAATTCCATAATTTTCCATCCCTTTACCAGATAAGTATAAGTATACTAAATGTTAATCTTCTGGCTAAACAAATTTTAAGAAATAGCTGTAAGTGTATTATCAATCTTGAAATCTACTTTGCAGCCTTATTTGCTGGCATGTGTGTACATATAATTTAACTTAGTTTAGCTCAGTTGTGAAACACTTTTAGCTACTGTTCTGTCTTTTCTTACCTTACTTGACTGATTTAAAGTGACTTTGCAATGGTGGATCAAGTGGGGGTGGGGGTGAGTAGATTATATTGTGTTTCCTTCTTTGTCCCTGCTTCTATCCATAGTTCTCTAAGTATCTGTTCTTCCTGAGAACATTCCAGAGGTATTCTTGTTGGGATTTCCAAAAGGTTCTCCATAAAGAGCAGTATCCTTTTCTACCCAATTCTGAATAATTTAAGAAGTAAAAAAAGGAATGATAACAAAAAGTCAAAATATTGCCTGTGCTATTGATAGTGAACAGATTGTGGTATGGCATTTAGGTTTGTTCATTTGGTAGACTCATATCCCCATCATTGCTGCCTTGCAGGTTGCTGGAAACCCTGGATAATTAGACCTGGCCACCACCCCAAAGAGGAAAATACCCCCCTCTCTGCCCCCACTCCCACCCCACGAGGAGCAATAGTGGAATGGTGTGTTTCTACAGCAGACACCTTGCTCCTAAGAGCAAGGAAGGCAGAGATGAGCCAGGCATGCCTGGTTAATTGCCTCAGATTTATCCATCAGATAAATCATCTTACCTTCCTAATGACAAAGGGAGGTGAACAGTATGTTGAGAAAAAATTTTTCCTCAGGGAAGCCAGGAGTAGGCTTTGGGGACCCTGTTCCCAGTGAAAATATTCAATGAAAAGAAATCGTGTGGGGAGTCTTTCTTTACTGGTCACAGAAACTTTGGAACCCTGCTTTCTTCCAAAAGGGATATCACAGAGATATCAGATGAGGCTAAAAAATATAGTTTATGCTATTTTTAACCCTATTTTAACAAGTTTCTTTTCTCATTTATACATTTTTTCTTCTAAGGGCAGGCAAAAGCACCCAGAATTCCTCAGTCCTTTGCTCAGGGTACTCTGAAGCCAGATCTCTCTTAATTTGACAAGTTATTTTGAGTTGTGCTTTATTATATCGGGTCATAATAGAAAGATAGTATACTCATTATTCTGTCATCTTTATTAACTGTACTGTTTAAATAATTCCCATTTTTTTCTTCTTACAAAGCTTTGGAGCATTTCTGGTATTTCAAAATCTCTCACTGAATTTCAACATCTCAGTGTATATCTCTTCATTAGTGCTAATAACAGGACGGATGTAAAATGACCTTCTTTGACTGATATGTTTTACTTGGGGAGTTCTCTTTTGCTAGTAGGATAGGCCCAGCTCTGCTTTTGCTTCCTTTGTTTCATTTTTCATCATTGTACATCCTTTCATTCTTAGATTTCTTTATTTCGTTCTTTTTAATGTTTCTTGTCAACTGTTTATCTTTAGTTTGTTTGTCTGTTTGCTTGTTTTTAAGCAGTCTGAATTTTTTCTCCTGGTATACCAGACCTTACAGTCCCTGGTTCCTCAGTAACTTGTTGATCTCATGGGCAGTTCTGATAGTCTCACTGCATAGCTACGCTGGTCTTCTTGCTATTCTTTGAATAGTCCTGACACATTCTCTCTTCAATATGTACTGTTGTCTAGCGTATTTAATATTTACTTAATTTTTCCTGTTGATCATCGGGCTCTTTCAGTAGAATGCGTGCTCTATGAGGGAAGAAATTTTTGTCTGTTTTGTTAACCACTCTACACAGAAGACCTAGAATATTGCCTAGTATATAATAGGTACTCAAAAATTTACTTTTGGACTGAATGAATTGAACAAATAGAGCTGCATTTTAAAGCTATAATATTTAATTTTGGCATGTATTTCATTTGTTTTGAAGTTCCTACCTGTTCCTTTTTCTAAATAAGTGGTTTTACTTGCTTATTAGCATCCAAAATTGTTTCAAAGTTAGCCATATGCTTTTTAGTTATATGAATGGTTTTCTCAAAGTTTTTCTGTGAAATTCATAAGCCAACATTATGCCATGAAATGTGGAGATTAAAATCAAAGCCTTGCTTCAATACCTCCCAAATGTGTGACTTAAGCAAGTTGTTTAATTTCTCTGTGACAGTTTCCTTATCTACAAAGCAAGAGTCCTCATACTTCTTTTTTCGAGAATTAAATGAGTGTATATATTTATAGCCCTTAGCATATCTTAAGTACTGTACAGTTGAAAATAATTTTCTTAGTCCATTTGGGCTGCTTATACCAAAGATCACAGACTGGATATCTTAAACAACAGATTTATTTCTTACAGTTCTGATAACTGGAAATCCAAGATCTACGTGCTGGTAGACTTGGTGTCTGGTGATCCCCTCTTACTGTTTTATACACTGCCTTCTTCTCCTTGGGTCCTTTTCCATGGTGAGAGCAGCGAGAGGGTAAGCTCTCATGTCTCTTCTATAAGGACATTAATTTCATTCATGAGGGCTCCACCTTCATGAACTAATGACCTCCCTAAGGCCCTGTTTCCTAATTCCATCATAGTAGGGGATACGAGTTCAACATATGAATTTTAGGGGACACAGTCTGTCCATTGCAGCATTATGAGTATTACTCTCATTGTAATTATATCATAAATATCAATAACAAATCATAAGAGTTTCTTCTTCCTTTTTTAAAAAAAAGTATTTAAATTTAGTTAACATATAATGTTTTATTGGTTTCAGAAGTAAGGTCAGTGATTCATCAGTTTTATATAATACCCAGTGCTCATTACATCATGTGCCCTCCTTAATGTCCATCACCCAGTTATCCCACCCCCCCACTCCCTCACTCCTCTCCCCTCCAGCAACCCAGTTTATTAACTATGCTTAAGAGTCTCTTATGGTGGGGCACCTGGGTGGCTCAGTGGGTTAAAGCCTCTGCCTTGGGCTTAGGTCATGATCTCAGGGTCCTGGGATTGAGCCCCACATCGGGCTCTCCGCTCAGCAGGGAGCCTACTTCCTTCTCTCTCTGCCCGACTCTCTGCCTACTTGTGATCTCTGTCTGTCAAATAAATAAATAAAATCTTAAAAAAATAAAAGTCTCTGATGGTTTGTCTCCACTCTGATTTCATTTTGTTTATTTTTTTCCTCTCTTCCCCTATGATCCTCTGTTATGTTTCTTAAATTCCATATACAATGGAATACTACTTATCCACCCCAAAAAATGAAATCTTGCCATTTGCAACGGCATGGAGGGAATTAGAGGGTGTTATGCTAAGCTAAGTAAGCCAGTCAGAGAAAGACAATTATCATATGACCTCACTGATATGTGGAAGTTTCCTCTTCCTTATGGAAGAAAAAGACATAATCTTTCCTTTACTACTGTTTTCCCATTCTTTGTTTCTTTAATCCAAAAATATAATGCTGTTCTCCTTCTTCTTTTTGATTTAATAAAAATTTGGTTTTATGAGTAGTTAATTTTGCAAGTGCTAACTCATAGGCTAAAAATAATAAATTAAAATAGACATGATCCTAATGGTATGGAGTTTTGTAAGAAAAGATATGGTAAAGAGGTGAATAGATAAAAATAAGTAAAGATATCAATAAAACTTAAGAAAAATATTCTGATTATAATAAGCCTGTGCTGTGATAGAAAACACTAGGAAGGAACCTTGGTTTCTGGTTGTCAGACAAGAGCCTCTAAAGTGATAGGACTAAAGTTGAGAACCAAACAATGGAAAAGGCTGGGAATATTGGCAATAGGGAAGCAGGGGGACCAGAAGGTTCAGGAGAAGCAACTGCATTTGCTCATAAGATTATTTATATTTAACCTTCGAAAATCCCTCCAGAATACTTACTTTTCTCTTTTTATTAATGTTATTTCAAAGAGTTTCCTCTCTCAATTTTTAGACTAAGTTTTTTTAGATACACTGTTTTTTATTCTATTATTTCAGTTGATACTATTTTAAAATCCATTTTGGTAGGATGGATTCTATGGAATCTGACCTAAGTTTCCCCATATTTTATTTTATTTTTTTAAGATTTTTAAAATGTATTTGACAGAGATCACAAGTAGGCTGAGAGGCAGGCGTGGGGTGGGGTGGGGGTGATAGCAGGCTCCCTGCTGAGCAAGAAGCCAATGCGGGCTCCATCCCAGAACCCTGGGATCATGACCTGAGCTGAAGGCAGAGGCTTTAACCCACTGAGCCTCCCAGGGGCCCCTCCCCATATTTTATTTTTAAAAATTTCCCTTTTTGCACTTTAAATTTTGGGGGAATTTCTTGAAATTGACTTCTTCAGTCATTTGATTTTCTACAGCATTCATTGTCTTCATTATTTTTTAAATGTGGTAATTACACTTAAAATTCTCTTTAAATTCCTCATAAAGTCAAATAGTCTCATTTTTATACTTTCATACTTCTTGTTTATAATTCAAATAGGCAAAATCTTTTTTGAACCTTATTGAGGATATAAATCATTTGTTTCTGAATGTGTTTTCTTTTTCTGTTTATTTAAATAACTTTTCATAAGAATAAACTTCTGTATCTTTCAAAAAGTCACCTTCTTTTGAACTAAAGAATCTTTTAACAGGCCTCATAGGTTTTTGTTTTGCTTTGTTTTGTTTTCTGTCAATAAGAGCTTTCTGATTGCTCAGTATTGGCTGGTCATCAGAAAGAATTAGGCAAAGGACAGCGAGGGTCCCTACCTATATGTAAAGATATTTGTTTCAATTTCCATGTATGATTATACAAGGAAAAGTGAGATCAAGTGGTAATTTGAGTATAGATAATATCCTGAAAATACTTTAATAATGATATTAGTGGGAAAAGAAAAAAATGCCATACAGAATCTGTGTAGTTTCATAGTTTTGTGTGAAATATATTTGAATTAGTGAATTCTAGCTCTAAAATTGTATCGACTTTTACTATTTTATTAAATTTTTCCAGGGAAAGTAGCTGAGTAAGAAATTCTGAAATATTCAGAATAGGCAAAATTGTGGAGATGGAAAGTAGATCAGTGGTTTCCATGGGATGGAGGAGAGGGAAATGGGGTATAACTACTAATAGGTATGGCACTTCCTTTTGGGGTGATGAAATGTTTTGGAACATGATAGTGGTGATGGCTTCACAGCATTTTGAATGTACCAAATGTCACAAAATTGTACACTTTATTTTTTAAAAAAATTTTAAGATTTTATTTATTTATTTGACAGAGAGAGACACAACAAGAGAGGGAACACAAGCAGGGCTAGTGAAAGAGGGAGAAGCAGGCTTCCCGCTGGGCTGGGAGTCAGATGAGGGGCTTGAGGCAGGGCTCGGTCCCACCTGAGCCAAAGGCAGATGCTTAACGACTGAGCCACCCAGGTGTCCCAAACTGTACAGTTTAAAATGGTTAGTTTTTATGCTATGTATAGGGGCGCCTGGGTGGCTCAGCGGCTTAAGGCCTCTGCCTTCGGCTTGGGTCATGGTCCCAGGGTCTTGGGATCGAGCCCCACATCAGGCTCTCTGCTTGGCAGGGAGCCTGCTTCCTCCTCTCTCTCTCTCTCCGTCTGCCTGCCTCTCTGCCTACTTGTGATCTCTGTCAAATAAATAAATAAAAATATTTAAAAAAGTGTTATTTATGCTATGTACATTTTACCACAATTAAAAAAAAAAGGATCTGCCTACCAAAAAAAGAAAAAGAAAAGGCAGTTCCTTTCTCTTAAGTAACAGTTTTGATTATGCTGTACAATAGATGTTTCTTTTTCTGATGGACAAGAACAAGAGCAGCAAAATAAGAGGCGAGCCCTGGCCCATGGGGAGGCAAGTATGGCTAGCACATTGTTCTTCGTTGGGTAAGGCGCCTTGCAGTATCCAGTGAGCCACCTCCACGATACATGATACAACATTATGAAACGGAAACAATTTCCACAAGAAAGACGCCTGCTTCAAGAAAGAGCAGACTAGAAAAAGCGATGGTCTTTTGTTCCAGAGCATATAGTTCCTGCTAAATAGAAATAAAGACTCCCTGCCAACCAATGGAATAGGTTTCTGTGTTGGCCAATCTAGAAGATAGTTCTGCTCTCAAGGAAGAGGCTTCTTCTCCATTGTCTTGCATGATCACAACAGAGAGGGGACCTTTCTATATCCGTACTGCTTAACAGTCCACTTCCTGTTGGCCTTAAGTTGGTGGTCCTTTTTTTTTTTTTTTAAAGATTTTATTTATTTATTTGACAGAGATCACAAGTAGGCAGAGAGGCAGGCAGAGAGAGAGGAAGGGAAGCAGGCTCCCTGCTGAGCAGAGAGCCCGATGCGGGGCTCGATCCCAGGATCAGGACCTGAGCCGAAGGCAGTGGCTTTAACCCACTGAGCCACCCAGGCGCCCCAAGTTGGTGGTCTTAGGATTGAACATTCATAAGTCATTAAGTGGCTTTGTATCAATGAAGTCCCCTCAAAAACTTAACAATCTTCTGTAGTACTTATTTGTTGGTCTAATAACTACAATCAAGATTTTTACTTCATTGAAATCTATATTCTTCCCACATCTAACCCCTGGTTTAATGGACACTACCTTGAGTCAGGAAATAATAACCACTAATCAGATTTTCTTCTTAACCAAGTTTGTTCATTCTGTCTGGTGGAGAATACCTAATGAAAGATCCCTAGAGTAGGCAAAGGTCTCACTCTCAACAATTACACTTTCTGCAAAGTTGTTTACTTTCTGATTCTCTGAAAGTATTAACTTCAGCTCAAGGATAGAGAAATTGGTCTTATAAACCCTGAAAAGCACAATATAAAGGGTTTCTGTCTACTTAGAAAGCCTGTTATAGACAGAAAGCATCTTTATTCTCAAGGCTGCTTTTTTTTTCCCCTTTCTTCTTTAAGCTTGACATCCCTTAGACTAAATTTCTCCCTGTTGTATAGTCCCTGGTGGAAAGCCACAGGATGAAGCCAACACACAAGTATTTGAAATTTTTCACAATGTTAACCTTTACTAACTCTGTATTTCCCTAGTAGGAGACTTGTTATGCAAGAAATAAAGCAAAAGTGGTGGGGGGAATGTGGAGATAAACAATAATTGTTGATTAAAATAGCAAAGTCTGTTAGATTAAGGGCTTAATAAATGTTTATTGAATTATTTTCTGCGGGTTCTAGTTGTTTCTGCTTAGCTTTTAATATTAAGAATGTTTTCTTATTTTAGAAATCTTTCTTTACCTGTTCTTTTTCCCCCCCCCGATTCTAAATACATCAGTATTATTATGATCAGGCTGCCATATAAAATACCACAGAGTGGCTTAAAAAAAAATACAGAAATCTACCTTTTCACAGTTCTGGACGCTAGATGTCCAAGATTAAGATGCCAGCAGGATTCATTTCTGGTGAGATCTGTCCTCTGACTTTCAGATGTGTTCTTGCTGTGTCCTCATGTGACTTTTTCTTTTTGTGTAAGTGGGGGGGGAGCTCTCTGGTGTCCCTTCTTTTATCTTCTTCTAAGGACACAAGCCCTGTTTGATTAGGGCCATCCTTATAACCTTATTTAACCTAAATTACCTTCTTAAAGGCCATATCTCCAAATATAGTCACACTGAGGATTATGGCTTCAACATTTAAATTTTGGAGAGATACACTTACATCCATAAAAAATGACATTTTTAAGCAAAATTCTAATAATAACTACATTTCTTTTGGAATATCTGTTATTCTCACTATGAAAGGTATATTACAACTTACATGTCAGGCATTGCTCACTACTATTGATTAGATAGGAAATCTTTCAGGTAGAAGCAGGGAAATTTATTAGATTAAGAAAATTTATATAGAATGTATTAGCATGAGGTCTAGAAAAGCATAGTCATGTGATTATGTGCTTACAAGTATATGTTGAGTTGTTAGAAGTAGTATATGCCAAATTAGTATATGCCAAATATACTGAATAAACGAGGTTTTGGTAAGATATAGGGAGACAAAAGAGAGTAGAAGAAACTGTGAGAACTCTGCATTCTTGTAACCATGGAAATGAAGCATCCTGGGGAATATTGCTAAGTCTGACTAAGAGGAGTAAAGATTTCAATTAAGAATGAACTGGGTTATCTTCATTCCTAGGTCTCTTCACTTAGTGGACCCCTTTGCAAGGTAAGTCATTTGTCATGAGTGTCTAATACTTTGTGGACACTGAAGGTGCAGCCATGAATTAGATAAACAAGTGGACTAGATGTAGGTGATGCCACATCTTGTGTTACCTTAGCCTCTGGCAGTAGACAACAATTTTGATGTAGGCTGACAGATTTTCCACTCACGTATTTTTGCTTCTCAATCTAAATGTTGGGTTTTCTCCAGAACTCAGGAAATTGTTTATCCCATGCAACGCACAGCTCAGCAGAACTGGGAATTGAACATTATCAAGACTAGTCCCCTCAATGGGAAGATTCTGAGGTACAATCAATTCTGCTGTCATGCTTGTTCTGAAAATGTGAATTTGTTCCAACACAATCGATATATTAAGGAATGATTTGAGCAGAACCCAAGTTTTATACTTTCTTATGCATGATATCTTCCATGAGAAACATTAAATTAAATTAAGGAGTGGAAAACTCTGGCCCATTGCCTATTTTTATAAATAAGATTTTATTGGAGCACTACAGACAAGATTGTTTTTTCCTAAACCTCCTTTCTCTGACTGTGGTAGGGTCTGTAGAGCCCTCAATATTGAAAATGTTTACCATCTGATCTTTAAGGAAAAGTGTGATAATTCCTGATCTTGGTGAATGGACAAAACAGCAAGAAGCTGACCAAAGCTATATAACAATACAAAAAATAAAAATTAAATTTAAAAGGCACGTATTCACATACCTGAAACATCTCCCTGTGACCTCAGAGCATGACATATGTTTTGAGCCACACCCAGACACAACTTGTGTAACAAATTTCCATCAGATTTCACATAATTGTTCTTCTACCACTTTGCAGTAGCTCACAAACTGTAACTCTTCCAGCATGCCCACCCATCAGCAAACACCAGGCTCTCCTCAAAGCCAAGTGCCATAGTTACTGCAGGTTTGATGTATTTCTTAACCATTTAGCATGTGTGACACTGTGCTACCATGTTTAAGTATCCTATCTTTTTTATGTGTGACTGATGAAGGTTTTGAATATTGTGCTCCTGATTTCATTTTTATTCCCACAAGCCCTGCAGTTTTATTGCATGTTTTTATATAGTACACTACTTTTTTTAAGGAATGCATGTGCCACACCATATCAGAACTGACTGCACTTTCTACACTAAGTTCCTCCAAAGGGCCCCAGAAGAATGAGCCCCAGTTGGACAATCAGTGACTTGCTCATTAATAGATGGAATAATTAGCTTCTCTCGCTTCCCTATCTCACTTCTCCCAGACCTTTTTTGGTACTTCCTTAGATGACTTTTCACATAAACTACTTACTCCGAACTCCTTGTCTCAGGTTCTACCGTTTGTTTTTTTTTTTGGTGTGTGTCGGGGAGGATTAAGACAACAGATTCCTGCCCTCATGGAGCATATGTTCTAATTTGGGAGAAAAAATATAATCAGATAAACAAACAATAAGCAAGCAAGATGAATACAGATGGTGATGAGTTTTGTGTAGGAAATAACGAGGGTGATGAAGGAAAGATAAATTGGAGGAGGTCTCTTGAGAGAGAATTCAGGGAAGGCCTTCTTGAAAGATGATATTTGAATTGAGACATAAAGAATGAAAGAAAACCAAAGGGGTAAAAAGTTTAATGGTGTCATAATGGAAAGATTAGAGAAAATCACTAAATAGGAAAGGACCAGAGTGGTTCATGGTGATGTTATATCAATACCTGAGGATGTGTTGAGCACTGCAGTGCACCCCATTCTCCTACTGATACGGGGACCGCCAGTATAGGTGCATTATGTCTTCATAGAGCCACGTTATACTCAATGTATAGAAGGGACCACACCTGGAAGACTGAAGTCCATATTTAGCATTTGGGAATCAGCATAGGTAGGTAAAAACTGTAGCAACTTCCTGCCGTAATTGTTCTCCCTGATCTTTATACAAGTAAGGTTTTCCAAAAAATATAAAAACCATTAAGTAGGATGAGAGATCAACAAATATGGTGAAAAATAAACTATGTGGTACAAATAAAGGCTTTAAAGTAAGAATCCAGGGCACCTGGGTGGCTCAGTCAGTTAAGTGTCTGACTCTTGATTTTGGCTCAGGTCATGATCTCAGGGTCATGAAATTGAGCCCTGTATTGGGCTAGGCTCTGGGTGTGGAGCCTACTTGAGGTTGTCTCTCTTTCTCTCCCTCTGCCCCTCCCCAACCCTGCTCATGTGCGCTCTCTCTCTCTCTCTCTCTGTCTCTCTCCAAAAACTAAAACTAAAAAATAAAAAAAATAAAGAATCCTCCAAGTCTCTAGTGGTAGGCTCTCAAGGAATGGTGGTAGTGGTGGTTTTGACATTGATGCTGGCAGCTATGATAGAGAGTGTGATAATAATGACACTGATTGATTACCAACCCTAAATGCAGAAAAAAATTAGTCTCAGCCATTAGGCTTCCTGACAATTTGGAAGAGACACAAATGAACATTCTTTATAAGAGTGGCTCTTAAAACTTAAGGCATCTTATCAAAAAGAGAGGAATGGGGGAGGAAAGGATGGGTCAAGAGAAATGACATTCCTGAATCTTCTATACATGATCACTCATTATCACATTTTATATTACTTTACTCATCTTTGCAATAACCATATGTGAGTGATAGTTAATAGTCTACCTAATTTTTACACACAAGGAAACAATCTTGGAGAGGTTCTATGATTTGCCTAAGTTTACAGGGCTCATTCAAACCGAAATGTATCTAACTCCATGTTAACAGAGAAAAAAATAAGTTGCTAATATAGGCTGAATAAGTATCTGTAATTTTAAAGAAAAGAAAAAAATATGGGAAAAACAAATGCCAGTTTTGAGTTGAAATGTTTTACTTAGAAAAGATTGGACAGGCGAGAAGATAAGAAGTGCTGCAGTGGGACATGAGATCTCCTCACTCATTGTACTGTCTTTAGCAGTGAATTCATTCTTGTGGATCATCACTAAGATATAAGATATTGAGCTTACTGTCAGTAATTAAATATTTGTGCTGATTTTGAAAAATTTTATGAATACAGTAGGGAAGCCAAACTGAATTAGTTGTTTTACTAAATGCAAATTAGTCTCAGTATAATGGCAGGTGTTTGTATAATTAGGAAGAGGGCTGGAATATTATTTGTAAGAAAGCCTGCCCTAAAATTTGAGATGTGAGAACTATGTCAGCTGACCAAGTTCCATACCATAAAGCAAATGGTTTTAAATTTTTTTAAGTTTTAAAATAATATTAAGATTTAATGCCTTTCAATTTCCCTATCTTCTTCTTTTTCTATTTATTTATTTATTTATTTATTTATTTATTTATTTATTGCGTATTTTAGGAATGAGGCTGCTAATGGGCTTATGGCAATTACTTAATATGAAAGAGTATGGAACTAAAGGAAAACCCATCACAGCAGCTGACTCTGTCATCCCCCATTCTCTTCCTTTATTTTTGCATTTCAACTTTTCCTACATTTCTCTTTATAAATTTCTATTTTAACTTAATAAATTTGCTTTTCTTAAATTTATCTCCATTATTTAAAAAGTCTGTTCTTTTATCTTTTAATTTTTTTGAGGATAGTTGACACACAATGTTACCTTAATTTCAAGTGTACAAAGTGATTCAACATCTCTATTTGTTACTCTGTGCTCACCACAAGTGTAGTGCCATCTGTTACTATGCAACACTGTTACAACATCATTAACTATATTTCCTATACTATGTGTATTATTCCCATGATGTATTCATTTTATAACTGACAGTATATATCTCTCACTCCTTTTTACCCATTTTGTCCATCCTTTCACCCCCTTCCCTGTGGCAACCATCAGTTTGTTCTCTGTATTTATAAGTCTGATTCTGCTTATAATTTGTTCATTTATTCATTTGTTTTGTTTTCTAGATTACACATATGATGAAATTATATGGCATTTGTCTTTCTCAATCTGACTTATTTTACTTAGCATTATACCTTATTAGGTCCATCCATAGTTTCAAATGGCAAGAGCTCATTCCTTTTTTATGGCTGAGTAATATTCCATTGTAGTAAGCCACATATTCTCGATCCATTCATATACAGATAGGCACTTGAGTTTCTGCCGTATCTTGGCTGTTGTAAATAATGCTACAATAAACATAAAGGTGACCATGTCTTTTCAAATTATCATTTTCATTTTCTTTTGGTAAATATTCAATAGTGGAATTGTTGGATCATATATTTCTATTTTTTTTTTTTTTAGGAAACTCCATATAATTTTCCACAGTGTACAGTTTACACAGTGAACTAATTTACATTCCTACCCACAGTGCACAAGGGCTCCTTTTTTTCCCACATCCTTGCTAGAACATGTTATTTTTTGTTTTTTGGATTCTAGCCATTCTGACATATAAGACACTTCATTGTGGTTTTCATTTGCACTTCCCTAATGATTAGTGATGTTGAGCATCTTTTTATGTATCTCTTGGCCATCTATTTGTCTTCTTTGGAAGAAAAAATGAGAAGCACCCATATTAATAATGAGGAAGTTTAACTGCCCCATTTGCAAATGATGTGATAGTATATATTAGAAACCCTAAAGACTCCACCAAAAAACTACTAGAAATAATAAACGGATTCAGTAAAGTTATAGGGTACACTATTAATACCTAGAAATCAGTAGCACACTGACACACTAATAACAAAGTGGCAGAAGGAGAAATTAAGAAAATAATTCCATTTACAACTGCACCAAAAAGAATAAAACACCTAGGATTAAACTTAACCAAGTAGTTGAAAGTCCTATGCTATGAAAATTATAAAACACTGATGTAAGAAATTGAAGACAACACAAACAGATGGAAAGATACTCCATGCTCATGGATTAGAAGAATTAATATTGTTAAAATGTTCATACTGCCCAAAGCAATCTACAGAATCAGTGCAATCCCTATCAAAATACCAACAGTTTTTTTCACAGAACTAAAACAAGTAATACTAAAATTTGTATGGGACCACAAAAGACCCCAAATAGCCATAGCGGTCTTGAGGAAGAAGAACAAAACTGGAGGTGTCATAATTCCAGATTTCAAGATATACTACAAAGCCATAGTAATCAAAACAGTATGGTGGGGGCACCTGAGTGGCTCAGTGGGTTGGGCCTCTGCCTTCAGCTCAGGTCATGATCTCAGGGTCCTAGGATCGAGCCCCATTTCGGCTCTCTGCTCGGTGGAGAGCCTGCTTCCCCCTCTCTCTCTGCTTGTCTCTCTGCCTACTTGTGATCTCTCTCTCTCTCTATGTCAAATAAATAAAATCTTAAAACAAAACAAAACAAAACAAAACAGTATGGTGCTAGCACAAAATAGACACATAGGTCAATGGAATAGGATAGAAATCCCCCCAATAAACCCATGCTTGTGTGGTCAATTAATCTATAACAAAGGAGGCAAGAATATACAATGGTGTAGAGACACTATCTTCAATAAATGGTGCTAGGAAAACTGGAGAGCTATAAGCAAAACAATGAAACTGGACCACTTTATGACACATACATAAAAATAAACTTGAAATGGATTAAAAACCTAAATACAAGACCTGAAACCTTAAAAATCCTAAGAAAAAACACAGGCAGTGATTTCTCTGGTACTGACCATAGCAATATCTTTCCTTTTTTTTTTTAATATTCTTTTTTTTTTTTTAAGATTATATTTATTTATTTGACAGAGATCACAAGGAGGCAGAGAGGCAGGCAGAGAGAGTGGGGGAAGCAGGTTCTCCGCTGAGCAGAGAGCTTGATGTGGGGCTTACCTTCACCTCTGCCTATTTGTAGTGATTCAGGTTAGACCCCTTTCTGTCCTCCTTCATGATTCCCATAAGATTCACAGATAATTTCTTTATTTCCTCTATAGAATTTCATAAGTGAACATTCTCACTATTGTAATAGCCTTAACAGAATCATCCAATACCAGTAGAATTGTCCAGTAACTTTTGTTTCTCACAAAAGGTTGAATGACTTGGAGAGCATACTTGAAGTTATACTTGACAAAGGTTTTCATCACATCCATTCTTTGTCATTTAGATAGCCAGATGGCTGAAGAACATTGCACATAACAACTAACTGCTTCTGTTCACAAACTCTTAGCACAAATATAGCTACCTAAAGCAGCAGAGACTGTGTTTTAGTTCATCACTACCAAATGATACAAGTTGAGTATCATGAGATGACCTTCCATTCAAAGTATCTTATTCCTACCTTATTGACATATACTTACAAACCTATCCAAAACAAAAACAAAAACAAACAAACAACAAAAACAAAAAACCATGCAAGTTTTAAGTCAGTGCATGGTGCATAGTAAATGCTCTACAAATATTAGTCGTGTTTAGTATTATTATTAACTAAGTGCTCACAGTTTTTCTTATAAGTTAAACTTTCATTTCTCTGGCTTGGAAGGTCTTCCACATCTGAGGTATTCACTAGTAGATGCAAATCCAGTTGGAATGGGTAACATCTGAACCTATTATTGGAAAAGCTCTAGATTAGTATGAATTACAACAGAGGGGCCAAAGCATTCTCTGTAGTAATGGGTGGGTGGCCAAGAAATGAGGAGGCACTAAACAATCTATTTATAATTTGGCCTTATCCTGATCACTCAAAGTCATGGCGGCATTAAAGAATTTGGTCTTATTTTTAACAGGACAACAAATTTATACTCTATACTCAAATATACAATGAACAACTTTGCTGAGGCAAGTTTGCTTTGATTCAGCCATTAAAACCATCTTGCAAAGGCCACTTGCCCTTGATCAGAAAGTCCTCACACATGGTGACTGCTTTGTCCTGATCCCAGGCCTTTGCATACACTATATTTCTCAGTTTCTCTGTAGTTCTTCAACCAAGGCACACAAAACATCTGAATTCCTTATAGTTCATACAGGGCTTGAGAATGAGACACATTTCCAAAAATTTTTTTTAGTAGGAAAAAAAAAAAGGTTTTCTTCCTTTTTCTGAACTTATATTCCCACATCACAATAAATGTGACTGTGTCGAGCTACACATAGAGATTTCCTTCCCAGGAGAATATGCCACTGGCTAGTGCTAGCACACTCTAGTTCCCCAACCATTTCAGAGTGTTTCTCCCATTTTATTTTTTAAATCCTTTATTCCCACTTTGAAAGATGGAAAGCAGGGACATACATCTTTCTACCCTTTCCACATGTCTGTGTGCTCCCCCCAACCATTCACTAGTGTGATAATAGGAGAATTCTCATTTCTTTATTATTTACCATCCCATTCAAGGCAGAAACCACCCAACATCCACCTCCATGTTTCACTTTTTACTGGAACAATGGATCTTAAGAATTTCAAGAAATCCTGCTGGCTATGACAGACGGGCATCTCCATGATAACCAGTATGAGAGAAAACCAGAGGGACTACCCTCTAATGTACTATTGGAGACTCTTGGTGTTTTACATAACTCTCTGGAGTAGAGGTAACACCAAAATAATTGAGCTCTGACTTCCCAGCAGACCTACTGGATGAGAACTCTTATCTGACCATCACTGAACTTAAGTAGATTAAAAGAAAATCAAGAAACATCTCTTGCCAACTTTAATTTGTGGACAACTCATATCTGCTACATAATGTTGTTCCTCTTCACTATAAGTTCAAAATTTTTGGTGATTTGCTTAACACTCACAATGGTACGGGTTTAGAAATTGATACTTTTAATGTAAAATAGATTTCTTCCTCTTGAAATTGCAATTTTAATGGATTTAAACCTTGCATACTTTGCATAGACTGTAATACTTATTAATTCTTCTATAGGTAATTGAACTTTTGTAATGTATTACACTTGAATATCCTTGCGTTTCCCCATCATCGTATGGTATGACAAGTATATCATATTTGCAATATCTATATTGCTAACAGTTGTGGCTTTAAGAATTTGAGTATCTTAGAGATAAGACATACTCAACCCACACATTAATTCTTTATGCTGTGAAAAGTATCTAAATCAATATACATTTTAGAAGAAAAAAAAATTAATACAGCCCAAACTCTAGCAAGTAGAATATGTCCTTGTGCGTCAGGTGAGTGTTGAAGATCTGTGAGGAGACCTATAATTGGATTGTTTTTTTTCTGACTTTATAATACATCTTAATTGACCACGTTATATTACTGGCATCACCCTTTGTGGTAAATCTTGCATTCAGGATCAGACCCTGATTTTCAGTTGTGTATGTTTAGTGTGTGACACCTGAGGGACATCTGGGGTCATCTGCTTAGGGATGGACACAAGGAAACAACTATAAGGACAAAATGTCAAAGAGGAGCTGTAAACTGATTTTTTAAAATTTGTTTGTTTGTTGTTTTTACCACGGCCATTACCATAAAGAAATATAGCTTTTGCCTTACCCTGGAAAAAAGAATGAATATTATAAATAATTAAGTGCTAATTCCCCAGCAACAGACCAGTTGAGGGCCTTCCATTGTCCTTTACTGAACTCAATGAACTTAAGAGAAAATAAATAAATGAGACATTTCCTACAAACTTAACTCAAAATGCTAATGTAAATATGTTAGAATTAGATAAAGGAGTACATAAATGATCCCATTAAGTGTTATGGATAAAATCATACTTCATCAAACACTAACATTTTTATATTGTCTGTACTTTAAAGTCAATTATTTGCTTGAAAAGTTAGACATTCCTGACTTTCCAAGCTAGAGTTTGCTTCATGTGTTCTTTTCAGTTATACTTAGGTGCTGAGATGCACCCAAGTGGATCAACTGGTTTTCCCATTCTTCTTCTTCATCACTTGCTGTGGACTAAGTTGTGTCCCCTCCCAAATTCCTGTGTTAAAGCCCTAACCTGCAATGTGAATGTGTTTGTAGATAGGGGTTTTAGAAGGTGATTAAGGTTAAATGAGGTCCTATGGGTGGAATCCTAATCCAATAGGATTGGTAGCCCCATAAGAAAGAGAAGAGAGACAGAGAGAGATCTCTCCTTCCACATGCATCAGGGAAAAGCTGTGGGAACACACACTGAGAAGGCAGCCACCTGCAAGCCAGGAAAAGATCCCTTACCAGATCCAACCATGCTGGCACTCTGATCTCAGGCTTTGAGCCTCTAAAACTGTGAGAAACATATTTTTGTTGTTTAAGTCTCCCAACCTATGGCATTTCATCATGACAGCCTGAGATAAGACATCAGCATTTTGTAAAAATACCCCAACCTCTTACCAGTTCAGGTCAGTTGCCTGTGGTAATGTAATGTTGACCTTTCTTGCCTGCTGGGTTTTTTTTTGTGTGTGTTTGTTTGTTTGTTTGTTTGTTTTTTAGTACATGTACTGAGTCCTAAATTTAGTTCTGAATGATGACACCACATCCGTGAAGACTATTGCTTCCAAGCTAGCACTTTAACATTGCCTTCAGTAGGCCATCCCTATATTAGAGGAGACCACCTTATGAATGTTGCAGTATGTAGTATAATCAGTGGATCCCATTTTTATAGGCTCACTCTCGCATAATCTTTGCTGTAAAATGGGTCATTTGGTTAAATGTGATATTACGTGGAATTTAATACCTGAGATCAGGCATACACTAAACCCATGGGTAGTGTTTCTGGCTCAGGTTCTATAGTCAGGAAAGGCAAATCCATACTGAGAGAAGTATCCATCTCTGTAAGGATAAACCACTGGCACTTCTAGAACAGAAGGCTCAGTGTTGTCAACTTTCCATCAAGTGGCCAGTTGGTCTCCTTGAGAAACTGTGTTATATTAGTGGCTCACTATTTGTCTTTGTTGTTGACAGGTTGAACATTCAGGGCAGCAGTAGATAGGCTATTCCTGAATGTAGTAGTTATATCATAGCATTTTTTTTTAAAGCTTGTACCCATATGCCATACTGACTCACTAGTAAACCAAGCTTGACTAATTTCTTACTCTTTCAGCTTGCCATTTGGACACCCCCTCCCCCCACCCCCCGCTGCTTCATAAGGAGTAAACAGGGATGGTTGCTTGTGTACCTTGAGGGGTGGCTTGGTATCTGATCATGCAGCTTACTTGTGCTCTCTGGTCCTCTCCTACCTCCATTCCAGATGTAACATTTCCATTCTGATGATTGCTGCTGGGCCTGTTCATCTTCATGAATTGATGGTGCTAATAGAATCCAGATACTTGGTGGGGGATCAGTCGTCAAGCATAAATCTGTCTTATAATGGGCCAGTAACATTCCAGGAACTGTTTTTAAAAAGTACATCATGATCCACGGTGGATGGCATTGCCTTGTTCCAGAATCTCAGAAGCCTCCATTGTGACTCTTCGACTTGGACTTACCATAAATTCCACGCAGAATTTTTTTCTATCACTAACACCTCCATCACTAGATATCGTGGCCCAAAAGTCAATCTGGACTTTCTGCGGCACCTTCTCTACTCTGGACCTCACTCAGGGCTGGCAGCCTTCCGTGTCACACAGTATGTAGGTTGAAGCAGTATTGCTGGATTTGGAATGTTTTGACTCTAGAATCTGAAGAGTTCCAGCAGATGCTATGCTTCCTTGTCTATAATAGGGGAGACGAGTGGCAATTTATCTTTTAATTTAGAAGGAATAACCTGGCATGTCCTTGATCATGGAGACTCTAATATTTTTAATGAAATGGAAGATCTCTGAATCTCTCAGTTTTCATAGGGCTTAATCCCCACTCTTTCAGTGCGTTTTACCAAGCCTTCCAGAGTACTAACCACTTCATGCTGAGTCTCCCTGATCACTGTGATGTTACCAACAAAATAATCAATGTCATGTTCTGTAAAACATTTGGAAAGCATGTATCTCTTTTGAGTATATTGTGAAAAGGAATGAAGAGTTTGTATAACCTTGGGACAAAACTATAAATGAGTATTTTTCCATTCTATGTGAATTCAAATGAGTTCTGATCCTATTTTCTAGCTACAGACTTGACACTTTGATAGAGAGAGGGATTGGATAGAAAAAGCTTCAGATTGAAGTGCAATTAAAAATCTAGGCTAGAATCAGGGGCAGTCCTCAGAAAAACTTTCCTGGGTGGGTGGGGGGGGTTTCAATGTCGGACAGAAATGACCTGGCTCTATCTAGAAACCTCCACTGTTCAGCATTGCTGGCGGCAGCCTAGGGGAATCATGGCCATGGCATGGCTGCTTTGGAGGAAGAGAAGATGTCCTGGAAAGTCAGGCAGCTATGCTGTCTACAGCAGATTTTTCTGAAGGGAGATCCAAACCAAGCAAATCCATGGTTGCCACCAAAAGAGAAAAGAAAATATCTGTTACCTCTGATTTCTCCATAAAGATTGTGAGTTGAAAAAATGAAACAAGATGGCATCAGGAGGGAGACAAACCATAAGAGACTCTTAATCTCACAAAACAAACTGAGGGTTGCTGTGGGGTGGGAGGGTAGGGATAGGGTGATTAGGTAATGGACATTGGGAAGGGTATGGTCTATGGTGAGTGCTGTGAAGAGTGTACCCTGATGATTCATAGACCAGTACCCCTGGGGCAAATAATATATTATATGTTAATAAAAATAATTAAAAAAAAAAGATTGTGAATTTGAAATTTCAAATTTTCAAGTTTCACTTTCACAGCATTTGACAATCCCTCCAGTGGAAACAAAGAAATCACTTCTCACAGTACTCATCCTTACCTCCCTAAATAAAAGTTGAACAAATACATAACAAATATCAGATTGACGGGATCCTGAGTAATTATTCTGCCGAGGCTATTTCAGTCTAACTCCACATGTATGTAGACCCTGTCACTCCTCCTTGTCTCTCCCCATCCCAGCCCTGCTTTGTGCTCCTACATCCTGGGTGTTAGAGTAGGTGATATTTTAGGTGACTGGCATACAGGGATTTGATCACTTTCTTTTTTTAATTATTAACACTTTTTCCAGCCAGTAGGTATAAGTTACTGAATTATATCTGATTTCTAGTGGTTTTAAAAAAACCTACCATTTTAGCATTCAACCTGACAGAGTAACAGCCAAACTGAAGGGTGTTATGCTAAAAAGATTTATAGATTGTCAGAAATATGGAGGTTTTGTGCTTTGAAGGAAGAAATGTCACAAACTGACTGGGTGTGCTTTGGGACCTTTGTGTATGTTTTCCCACATTAAAATTTGTGTAAGAATATTCAGTCTTATTCTTGGAAGTTCTGTGAAAAGTATTACCTAGTAAATAATAAGACATATTTGTTCTGGGGCACCTGGGTGGCTCAGTGGGTTAAAGCCTCTGCCTTTGGCTCAGGACATGGTCCCAGGGTCCTGGGATTGAGCCCCGCATCAGGCTCTCTGCTCGGTGGGGAGCCTGCTTCCTCCTCTCTCTCTGCCTGCCTCTTTGCCTACTTGTGATCTCTGTCAAATAAATAAATAAGATCTTTAAAAAAATAAATAAAACATATTTGTTCTGTTAGTTTTTCAATGTGAATACATGATATTCTAATGACCAGTAATATTAGATACAGAAGGCAGATCCTTCTTATCTTTGTGGTTATCCACTTTGATGAAACAGTCTGTATGGGGTTTTTTTTGGTGTGTTTTTAATAGGGATTCTTTCACTCTATGTCCAGACTATCTCTCAAACCTACTGCCTTTAAATTAATCTCAGCACCCATCTATAGGGTTCTTCACTGTTTATAGTTTTCTCCATAGACTGTTTCATTCATCTCTGAAAATCTGTTTTTCTTTAGTTGTTTTTTTCCCTGAGATAAATTTTCTTCTTCTTCCATTAGAGTAAAAATCATCAAAATAGACACCTCATTTAAAATTTATAGGTGGTAATGTATATCCATCATTCTTCATCATTATACAAATTGAATTAGTAATACTACTGTGCACATACATTTGATTTATTACTTACAGATACGTACAAGTATAATATAGTATTTTAAATATAGCATGCTTTGAATATCTGTTAGTAATTTAAAATCTTTTGTTTGACAGTTAAAGATAACTCTTTAAAAAAAAAAAACACTTTGATTCCTTATGAAATCCAGAAATACTGTTGCATTTAAATTCCAGTAACATGGCTACAAACTAATTACTGTATTATGTGTTTAAGGAAAGATTTTTCTTACTCAAAATTGAGAACAAATACATCTCTTGAGGAAAGAGTTGTCTATAAATAAAATCTCCCCTTCATCTCCCATTTATTTTTTATTCCATTCCATTCGGAGTTTTCCCTCTACCATTCAATTTAATTACCTTTGTCAAGGTCACAAATGTTTACTAAATCCTATGGTAATTTATCAGTTCTTATTTCACCCAATGGACTTATTTAAGCACTTCTTTCAGAATTCCTTTTTTGTCTTGGCTTTCATAATGTCATATCTGACTCTTTTATTGTTCTCCTCTCTTACTTCCCTGGACACTATAACTTGATCTCCATTACTGACTAATAAAAACATGTTACAGTATTCTGTGAGACCTGTTTTGGTTTTATCTGCCTTGTAAACTATAGTATTCAGCTACTGCTGTATAACAAACAAGAACAAAATCTCAATAGCATGCAGTATTAAGAATTTGCTTCTTATATGTCTGTAGGTTGGCTGAAGTGGCTCTGCTGATCTTGGTTGGGCTTACTCATGCATCTATAAACTGGAGGTTGGGTGGACTAGATAGAATCAACTGGGAAGCTTTGATTAAAATTGAAAGTCTGTCAGCCATGTGGTTCTGCTTTATGTGTCTCTCATCTTTCTACAGTACTGAGCTAGAAAGGACATGTTCTTTTCACAGAGATGACAGATACTTTGAGGCAAGCCAAAGCATACGATGTTTGTAAATACTAGATTCAGAATTGGCACAATACCAATTTCATTTGTGTTCCTTTGGTCAAAGAAATTCACATAATTGAGTCCAAAGTCAAGAAGCATATATATTCTGCCTTTATTGCAATGAAATGCACTATTACATGGCAAAGGGTGAAGAGTTGGAACCAATAACTTAATCTACCACACTGATCTAATTTACTAATGATATTGATTATCTTCAGTTCCACAAATAGATTACATTTTTTTCCCATTTCAGGATCTTTACACGTTATGTACCCACTTTTTGGAATATTACTCTTTTTAATATTTGCCCTACTGCCCCTTATGTAAGATTCATCTCCTTAGAATGATCTTTTCTCACCATTATAGTACAATCAATAATCTCCTCTCACTTTTTCACAGTACCATATTGTTTCTTTATAGCAATGTATGTTGTTCTATATATTATTTTGTTTTTTGCATGCTTCTCCCTCCAGAATTCAAACTTTGTGAAAGAGTATATCATGGCCACCATTGTTGCTCAGCACCTAATGCAAGGTTTTGCATATGCTATTTAATCAATAAATATTTGTTGAAAAATACAAATAAAAATAAAATAAATATTTGTTGAATGAATAAAATGGAAAAATATGATTAGGGCATTTTTTTAATTTAAAAATTGTGGAATACAGGTAGAATTAGAAGCGTTACATCTAGCTCTTTATGCTGTAGAAATGTCTTTATTGTGGTCAAAAGGGGTAGGCCAAGAGAATGGTTATTAAGGATAGTGAAATGTTTTCTTTTTTTTCCCTTTTCTTTCCTATTCTTGTCTTTATTTTCCTTTAATTTTCTTTCATTTCACTTTGTTCTGTTTGTTTTTTGATTCAGAAATCCTGTTACATTTCTACATTAGAAAATGAACTTACAGTGAAATAACATCACAAAAGCAGAGGCCAGTTAGAACATCATTGCAGTGGTGCAGATAAGATGATGACTTGGAATAGATTGGCAAAACAGATATAGAAGATTTGAGAGGAGGTTGGTGAGTTCCATCTCAGACATATGGAGTTTAAGGGGTTTTTAAGAAGTGAATGGAGGTATCTAGTAGGCCATTGGAAATGTAGGTTAGAAGAAAAATTTTGTTAAATGTTAATGCATAGTATTTGTAGCCACGATGGTGGGTAACATTGTTTCCAGGATCTAATTGAAGAGCAAGAATGACAGGCATCCTAGAACTTTGTGCTTAAGGAGCTCTAGCATTAAGTTTGTTTAGAGGAGATGAAACAGTACATGAAAATGAGAAGGTACAATTAGAAATGTAAAAGGAATGAAATGACATCACAACCACAATAGAAAAAACTATTTTCTGAAAAAGAAAATACTGTTGAAAGATTAAATAAGATGTAGCAAGTATAGTACCCAGCAGAGATGGATGTGTGGAAGACCTATTTTCCATAATCAAGAGGAGTTCAGCAGTGCTCTGTGGATGGAAGCTAGAACAGACTAGACTGCACTTTAAA
This sequence comes from Enhydra lutris kenyoni, assembly GCF_002288905.1. Classification (NCBI taxonomy): domain Eukaryota; kingdom Metazoa; phylum Chordata; class Mammalia; order Carnivora; family Mustelidae; genus Enhydra; species Enhydra lutris. Next base: position 60,254,583 of record NW_019154085.1, on the reverse strand, counting down.
TAAGGAAAAGAAGTAAAGTCAGCAGGTACAGATTCCTCTTTAAGAAATTTCTCCAAGAAGAGGAAGAAGTATCAATATAAAATTATGATTCCCACTGTATAATCCTAGTTCTGGAATATCTTTTTTTCCCCCTTTTAGCACGTGAAGTAGTCAAATATCTAGATGTGGAATGGCTAGTCTTGAGTTTGTATTTTAGCCTCACCAATTACTAGTCATTTTATTTCACCTCTAATCCTCAGTTCCTCATATTTAAAAATGGGGATAATGATACCGAATTTACTGTCATTCGTAAACAACAATGAAATTATTTGTGAGCATATATGACTGTTGGAGAGGAGATGCTTCATAAAAATTTGATTTTGGAAAGGCAAACTTTAGAAACCTAATAGCAATAAGCACACTTTTCCAAACAGGAGGCCTTTTAAGATATTTTTCCTATTAATTTATTTCCTTTTCCTTAAGTTTAGTACTATGATTTAATACTTTGTTGTGCTATTCTTTAATTGTATTTTTCTTTTATTTTTTACTCTCTTTGTCCTTATTCATTCTACCAGTGTTTGAAAACACTTTATGCTCTTTGTTCTCCCTTCGACTTCTGTTTGCCTGAACTCCTCTCCCTGGTCCACTGCGCACTTGATTCTTGACAAATGACATCCTTACATCATAGTTGCAATTATACAAGGATGTGGATGATTCTCCAAATGACACATTTTTTTTTTTTTTGCCTGATACCATAAATTTCTGAGCAGGTATTTGTTTCTGTCATTTGTTACTTACCTCTTGGGGGCTTTTTAATATTAGAAATTAAATAGTTTAGTAGCTCGCTCTTGCATATTATGCATGCTGTGTGGGACACTTTGTATCAAGCACTGTCATATGTGACATTTTTTTCTCATGATAACCCTATGAGACATGTGGCTAATAGCAACCTCATTTTATAGATGAGGAAACTAAAACATAGGGAGTTTGAGAAACTTGTTCAATACACACAATTACACTATACTTCACAGGTGCATAGGTTCTTGTTGCAGTTCTAAGATCCATATATTTTTTAGCTCATTTTCTGGTGATAGAAACTTGACCTTAAAATGATTTAATCCAGATGCTTAAAGTGGTAGATATATTGGAGAACTTCTCTTTTGACAGGGATTTCCAAATATATCTGCCAGGCAGCAGGGAAGATATTCATGAGGGAAAAAAAGAAAATAAATTATTTTGACACATACACACTAAGCTATATATTTTTTCTGCTTGACATGATGCTAGGTCTTGAGTATACAGCAGTGAACTCAATGTAAGTGTCTGGCCTCCTGGAGTCCATATGCTGTGGAGGAAGTATGGTTGATAGAACAAGGTTCCTGAGGGGGCAGGAGGAGGGGGGGATCTACGCAGTGCCATGCAAAGTGTGGTTTATTGATGGCAGTACCTGCAACACCTGGGAGGTGACAGAAATGCAAATTCTCAGGCCCTCCCTAAAGCCCACTCATTCAGAATCTCTGCCAGCGAGGGCCTGGAATTTGTGCAATAACACTCTCTTAACCTGATTGCTGTGCACACTTAACTGTGAGAATCTCTGTCCAGAGCACACACAAAGGGATCAGCCTTGTTAAAGAGGAAGGAATGAAAGGGAAAATATATTGAAGTTCTGAGGTGAAGTTCTGTGGTGAAATGAGACAAGGTGGATTTCACCAGAAGGCTTTCACTTTTTATTGACGTAGGGCTGAGAGGTCACCTGCTGAGCATATGCTGTGTGCTCTTGGTCCTTCTGCACTGATGTCTTCCACTATGTCCTTATGTTACCTCTACTCTAGCCAGTGCCTTGTCTCCCAGATGCAACAGGCACCTTTCTCGCCTTTCTCTGTTATCTAACATGCCTTCTTACTCTTCTAAGTTTATTAAGGTCTCCCCTTCCTGCAAATCCTCCCTAGAATCGGTGCAGCCTTCTCAGAGATGGCTTTCCTGTGAATTCCGGTTGCAGTCTGTAGAAGTAGAGGTGTCCGATAGCCAGAATCTGGAGCCAGGTGCCTGGCTTTATAGCAGCTCTACAACGTAACATGTGATGTTAGGGAAAGTTACTTAAGTTTTCTGAACGTTGGTTTCTTCATTGTAAATCGCAGAAGATAATAGTATTTACCTCATAGGTACACTTGGCACACAGTAAACACTCTTTCAATTCTTAGCATTTATGGTTTATTACCTACTCCACGCTTACCCCCAACATATGCTACCTATATGTTCTCCGTATATCTCTACCTACATACAAACGTGTGTGTGTGTGTATGTGTCTCACATACATACGTGCACACATGGTTCTTATCTCACTTCAAAGGGCTGAATCTTAAGTGCTCCATCTATCCCTAGACAGTTGTCTGGGGACCTAATGAATGTATTGAATAAACAATGACTTAATTGTTCTCCATTTTACACTTTCTCTCGTGTGTCCTGGATCACACGATCCCCCTTAATGTATCCCATACAGGATTTCAGAAACGGTGTTCCATGTTATTGCTCCGAGAGGGGAAAAAACACTGATGTGATAGGAAGAGTGAGCCTCGAGTTTGAATACCTCTGTCTCTGAGGTTTTTAAGCTCAGCACTCTTGGTATTTTGAACTGGGTAATTATTTGCTGTGGGAGCTGCCCTGTATGTTGCAAGCCGTTTAACAGTAATCCTGGCCTCTAGATAACCAGAGACCAGTAGTGCCCCTATTCCAGTTGGGAAAATAAAAATCGTCTCCAGACATTACCAGATGCCCCTGGAAGGCAAAATTGCCTCTAGTTAAGAACAAATGACCTACCACTGATATATTTATAGTTAAACATTGTCACTTTTTAGCTATATGCTGCCTCAGTTGGGTCACTTCACTCCTCTCAGCTTCTAAGCCTCAGATACCTCATCTATAAGATATGTGTAAAATAGGTACTGCATAGGAGCATTATGAATAGTAAGAGGTTGCATTGCAGACTGTGCACAGAATATATTGATCAGACAGTTTGTTAATCTAAATTTCAGCAATCCCTAGGCAGAACAAAAGAAAATGTTGAAATGCATGCAAAGGATGGAAGAAGACCATGCCATGCCTAACTCCCTTACTTCTCTCCTACTTTGGCATCACTTGCCACTCAATTTGACCCATGTTTGCTGTAAAGCTAAAATTGGCACTGTTTTAAGTACCCTTCACGCACCACCTATCTCTTTAGGCAGCCCAAACTTAAAGAGAGACAAATCAGAAGTGGAAGGAGAAAAAGCACAACCAAAACACCATCAGCCAAGGGTAAGTGGGATTCTGTAGTTAGAGAGTCAATTCTTTGTCTTTAGAGAATACACCTCATTCCTGGGAGGCTTCACAGGGTTCTAGCACCTACAGCAAATTTGAGGGGTACTATTCTTTATATCTGAAAAATAACATTCCTGAAGTGGGTAAATTAATTATGAGAGAAAGTAAGCTATTAAATATTCTTTTTGTAGCTTAGTAATGAAACAACTATCCTGTGAACAAAATTATTCTTTAAAAATTATGATTTAGCAAATGAATCGTAACTTCTTATGATATTGAAACCATAAATAAAATATTACAATTACTGAAATAATTGTGATTGCCTTTGAATGTAAAACCAAATTTAAATATGTCAAATATACAGATGTGGGGGCCTTTCCCAAAGGATGTCATGGCTCTTAGATGTAATCAAAAACTTGATGGACCAACAATGTTGCTTCAAAATTGAGCTAGTCTGCTTAACTTGAATATTTTTCTTTGCATAGGGTTTTCAAAAGTTTCCAAATTGTTATAAAAATATCTTTGTTCATTTTCCCATCTTAAGAAGTGAAACAATTTGAGATTTTGCTTGTTCTTGAAATGCTTCAAGGGTCTTCATTCTCATGAAGAATGAATAATGAAGAGGTAGAAAACTATGTGTTGAAATATGCAGAAAATTGTTTTTAGCAGTAGTTTCCAGATACCCACTGTTTTTCTTAAATTCATCTCTGTTTCATAGAAGCAAGTACAAAAATACCTAGATAACTTAGAATTTATTGTACTTAGTTGATTTTGTCAGAAAATATAATTTAAAATCACTGGGGCTCTTACTGAGGTCATCAGTCTCTGAACTGATATTTAAAGTATTTGTATACTTAATACAATTAACTTAGAGTCCCAAGGGATTCTTGTTAAAATGTGCATTTTTCTTTTCTTTCCTTCTTTCCTTCCTTTCACCCTTCTTTCTTTTCTCCCTTCTTCCAGTCTTCTCCAGATTCAACAAATATATTTATTGGTTACGTAAACCTGTTTCAAATGGTAAATTCTATCACTATTGAAAAACAGTGGGTTACTCACAGGTCTAACTGCTTCTAGGAATAATTTATTTCACCACTGGAAAATAGTACTTTGACAAAATGTGTCATAGACACATTGTTATAGATACTAAATGTGTAATTTATAGTTACTAGATATCTAGCCATTTCTGCCATTCACTTTAGAATTGGAACTCAATCATAAAATGCCACACAAAATAATTTAAAACTATTTTCCCCTACATCTTCCTTTCTTGACTTCAAAAGGATTAAGAGAGAAAGAAAATAATTATTGCTCATAAATGGCAGGTAAATCACCACTGTCACCCTGCCCTTGCACATACACATAGATAGGCATAAACACACACAAACACACATATTCTTCCACTTCACCCATATGCCAGTTTGTTATATAAGGATTTATAAAAATAGGTGATTGTTCAGACAGTAAATTTTAGAGAAAGTGCAGGTCTGTTTGTGACTCAAAAAATGAGTTTTCATCCTGTGGTTTAATTAATTATTCACAGTTGATGTTCTCTCTTGATTCCAACTACTCATTACTTTTATTTAGTAGTCAACTTATAATTGCTTCTCTGATATTGCTCTGGGAATACAGTTTCTTTGACATTTTGTATAAGAAACAAAAGCTGAATTTTTCTTGACTTTGCTATTTTATCTGTATTTTTCTGAAATGAATAAGAAAAGTTGCTCAGACTCTATATCACAGATAATAAAAAAATAAATAGGAATGACCTTGGCCTTTCCAGTGATTGTCCCATACCAAAAATATATTCAATTTACTCTCATTTCATTAGGATTATTGTAAATATTTCCAAGACCTACTTCAGCTCTCTCATACTTATACACAAACACACACAAAGGCATGATGAAAATTCTAACTTAAAAGATTTATGCTTCTATACATTCTGACTAAATGTGTATTTGTACATTCTGTATATATAATTATATATTATATATTTCAATTATATACTTGTAATTATATATAAACATATATATATTTGCAATTTGTACTTTTTACTATATTTTATATATTTTAAAACATTTTTCCCATAATTTAAATATCAAAATATTTTCTCCGTGCTTGATAAAGAAGGAAACAAAACATAATTTGGTTTAAGAGCTTATTTAAAGTCACACATCTGAGACTAGAATCTGAGGCTTTGCTTCCTAGCCTAGCAAACATTCCCCTACATGTTTTTACTGAGTAGGGTTGTTATAACCCTTTTGAGGGAAGAACTCATGAAATTTACTTGTTTGAGCCCACTTACATACATTGGAAATGACTGATGTAAAATGGCATAACCCTGACATGGAACATTTAATTTAAATTTCATCTTGTTTGTATATTTCCAATCAATGTAGACAGGTACATTCCCTCTTACTATATGAATAGTATTCTTTGGATTTTTTTTTTAATTTAATTTTATCTTTTTCAGTGTTCCAAAATTCATTGTTTATGCACCATACCCAGTACTCCATGGAATACGTGGTCTCCACAATACCCACCATCAGGCTCACCCCACCCCCCCACCCCCTTCCAAAACCCTCAGTTTGTCTCTCAGAGTCCACAGTCTCTCATGGTTTATCTCCCCCTCCGATTTCCCCCAACTCACTTCTCCTCTCCATCTCCCAATATCCTCCATGTTATTCCTTGTGCTTCACAAGTAAGTGAAACCATATGATAATTGACTCACTCTGCTTGACATATTTCACTCAGCATAATCTCCTCTAGTCCCGACCAGGTTGATAAAAAAGTTCGGTATTCATCCTTTCTGATGTCTATACTGCCTAGAGCCATCTATACTTTCAATGACATCCGGATCAAAATTCCACTGGCATTTTTCAAAGAGATGGAACAAACAATGCTAAAATTTGTATGGAACCAGAAGAGACCCTGAATTGCTAAGGAAATGTTGAAAAAGAAAAACAAAACTGGGGGCATCATGTTCCCTGATTTCAAGATTTACTACAAAGCTGTGATCACCAAGACAGCATGGTACTGGCAGAAAAATGGGCACATAGACCAGTGGAACAAAGTAGAGAGCCCAGATATAGACCCTCAACTCTATGGTCAAATAATCTTTGACAAGGCAGGAAAAAATATACAGTGGAAAAAAAACAGTCTCATCAGTAAATGGTGCTGGGAAAATTGGACAGCTATGTGCAGAAGAATGAAACTCGACCATTCTCTTATAACATACACAAAGATAAACTCGAAAGGGATAAGAGAACTCAATGTGAGACAGGTATCTATCAAAATCCTAGAGGAGAACATAAGCAGTAACCTCTTTGACATTGGTCATAGCAACTTCTTTCAAGATATGTCTCCAAAGGCAAAGGAAACAAAAGCGAAATGAACTTTTGGGACTTCATCGAGATCAAAAGCTTCTGCACAGCAAAGGAAACAGTCAACAAAACAAAGAGGCAGCCCACAGAATGGGAGAAGATACTAGCAAATGACAGTACAGACAAAGGGCTGATATCCAAGATCTATAAAGAATTCCTCAAACTCGACACACACAAAACAGTCACATCAAAAAATGGGCAGAAGATAGGAACAGACACTTCTCCAAAGAAGACAGACAAATGGCTAACAGACACATGAGAAAATGTTCATCATCACTAGCCATCAGGGAGATTCAAATCAAAACCACATTGAGATACCACCTTATTCCAGTTAGAATGGCCCAAATTAACAAGACAGGAAACAACATGTGTTGGAGAGGTTGTGGAGAAAGGGGAACCCTCTTACACTGTTGGTGGGAATGCAAGTTGGTGCAGCCACTTTGGAAAACGGTGTGGAGATTCCTTAAGAAATTAAAAATAGAGCTACCCTATGACCCTCCAGTTGCACTACTGGGTGTTCTTTGGATTTTAAATCTGCTCTGTCTCTCTGTTCACTTCATTCCCACCCCATGCTCATACACCCTTCTCACCACCATTGCTTGACTTTTACTGGGTAATGTTCCTGGTTTAGGTGTATGCATGTGTGTGTATGCATGCTGATCATGGCTGATTACATGTGTGAGTATATTCCTTTTTGTTTATTGTGATACATTGTATCCCAGATTCTGTTTTTGCATGGGGTGCTTTATAAATTGTTGTTAGAGTTCTCATTAAGGCTCTTTACAAATAGAATGCCATATTCAAGCATCCTACCTGACAGGTAGACAGGGAAGCTAATTATTCATTTTTGCATTTCTAATCTCAAGGAAAAAGAAAAGAGGTGTGAGTTTAGAAAACACAGACAAGGTGAATACAAAACACTCACTATTCCAAGACAGATGCCAGTGAATCAACTCATTCGAGAATAGCTATGAAATAGTCAAAGTCTGTTGTGTTGGGACAGCAGAGCTAATGTGGTCATGCATAACAACTTTTACAAAGCTACTTCGTATACGTGACTGGTACTAGACATAAGCTTGGGTAATTTGAAATGGGAACCATAGAAAGCATCCAGAAAACAAGTAAGTTTAAAAAATGTTTCCTTTTATTTCTTTTGGTGAAACCAAATTATACAATTGTCATAACTTACTAAATAAACCCTAAACTCAATGGAAAATATCACTCACCCTCTCTAACTTGTTGTCTAATATTGGAAAACCAAGCTGGGCCATTTGTGGGACTGAGCTGTTCTTGAAGTATACTGTGGGACTGTCCGCGTGGACTTTGGTAATATAGAGACCACGCATTGGGGTTCAGAGAGGTGTGGCTGGGATCCAAATTTCTATGAGTCCTATTACTTTGGAGAAGTATGTGTTCCCTGGGAAGTTAATATGCCAGGGGTTTTAGCTTAAGTCAGTAATTATAAACAATATTTAGTTTTATTAATGTGGCTGACATTTTAATCAAAAAAATAATGTCCTATAAAATATCTGGAGAACTTACTGGCTATATGAAAAAATATTAATATTAAAAATTTATTTTCTTAACATCATCAGTATGATAAATTTACACAGGTGATCTGCTAAATCTTGCCTAATTTTTCAGTAAAACACAAATATACACCCTGCAAACAGTGCTATTGGACATCCCTGACTGGGACATCCCCAACTGAGAATATACATAAAAGTTTTCCAAGATGGTTTTCTAGCATTTTTTCCCCTCTAATTCACTTTCTAATGACTTGAATTCAAGGAGGAAAATGAAAAACTGGCCACGGAAGGTGTCACAAGTTCCTCTCTGGAAATGAAACCAATATGTCATCTAATTTCAAGGAATATAAAGCAGTACTTCTATTTCTGAGCCTGATGAGTATGAACAAGGTCATGATCTTTTAGCTAAATTCTTGAGATGGACTTCTTGAAGCAAAAAGAAGTAAGGAAATTATACTATATTGAAGTAAAGCAGCTCATTTATTATTTTCAAGTTCCTTGCTTCCTATTAGAGTTGCCAAAGCATCAAGGGTTGCTGTAACCATGGGAGTCTGGCAGATTAGGCTTATCCCACAGAGAAGCCTCTTGTGAAGAGCCTAAACTCTAATGAGTCAATCCAACAAAAATTTGGGGGGGCATTTAATTTATGGCCGGCCCTCTGTGGGAGCTCATGGCCAGAACTGGCATTGGATCTGTGACACTGTGAGAAGTAAAACACGAAGCACAGAAAGGGATTCCTTCGTATGTAGCAGGCAGACACTGACATGACCCTCCCCCAGCCTAATGGTACCAAAGGCACTGAACTGTTATGTCTTCTATTTGCTAGGAACCTCGTTCTTCATAAAAGGCCCTGACCACAAAAGGTAGAAGGCATCCTTGTGAGGAACTAGGGAATTCTAGGTCCCATTGGGAAACTACAACTGCTTGCTCCTTTCACCTTTATCTTCTATATCATTTGTACTGACTGTTTATAAGCTGCTAGTAAACCCGAGTGAAAGCAATTGACACCAGAAGTGAATCTTCATTTCAGCAGATATTCTGAATGAGATAGATCTTTGTTCTTCACGTTGGCTCACATTTTGCTAGGTGCTCTTGAAAATGCAAGAACAGGGATTCTGAATCTGAAAAACTTAATCTTTTACATTTGCTGTTCAATTTAAATCTAAAGATTTTATTATGGTCAATTAAATAAATGAACCAGTCAGTTGTTTTGGGGTTTTTTTGTGTTTTTTTTTTTTCATTGATTTAACGGACTCCAGTTGACCATATTATTAATTACACATGGATGCTAAATATAGCAGTCTTGTGTATATATGGACGTCTCAGGTTTTCCTTTTAATTCTGCCTTTTATTTCCTTTAATTTATTAAGGAAATATTTATTCCTTTATTTATTTCCTTTAATTCTTCCTTTCAATTCTTTTTTAAGACCATAAGAGAATCAAGATACTATATACAATTAAGTTTCTTCATATTTTTTGGATTTTATTTTATTTTATTTTATTTTAAGATTTTATTTATTTATTTGACAGAGATTACAGGTAGGCAGGGAGGCAGGCAGAGAGAGAGAGAGGGAGAAGCAGGCTCCCTGCTGAGCAGAAAGCCCAATGCGGGGCTCGATCCCAGGACCTGAGATCACGACCTGAGCCGAAGGCAGCGGCTTAACCCACTGAGCCACCCAGACGCCCTATTTTTTGGATTTTAAATGGCGTATTGTATTTAACAAATAGCTTTTAATGTAGGCCCTATTTTTAATTTAGTTATTACATTTTTTTTTTACATACAAATTACTTAAAGGAAAAAAACAGACTGGTTATACTACATGCAGAGCTGTTGAGTACACTCCACTGGAGAAAATACTGCAGTGCCCCATCTGTTGTTACCTAACCTGGAACAGAAGACTTAAATTATTTGCCCAAGATAGAAAAGAGGCCATCAACCTAGTCTAGATTATAACTGCAAATTCTCACAAAGTATTCTTCTCTATATATACCCTCAGTTAAGTAGAAAAAATATATTCACCATCATATTTGAAAAATTTTTGGTTATCCAAAAATTGAAAGTGAAACTTGGCAAATGCAGGAAATGCCAAACTTGAAATATAATTATGGCCAAGGCTAAATGCATCCCTTTTATCAAGATAGATTATATTTACTAAATAGATTTATTAATTAAAATAAATATTTATGTCTGCTTACATAGTGTACTTCCCATGCAATCAAAGTAGGGGAATACCAAGAATGATCAAACCTAGTCTTGGCCACTATATGGATTTACCAAAAACATTAAAATTTTAAAAAGAAATTCAGAAATTTGGAAAGTCTAGTTATATTACTTGAATATTTATAGCAGTATATATACTTGGCTTTCTGTCAAATTCTAGATACTCTCTCTCTACCAAAGTCCTGTAGACCTTTAGAATAAATCTTCTTTGTTAGCAGGTATTTTCTTTGTTAAATGCACATATTTAATTTATCCAAGACTCTCTGGAGTGCCCGGGAGGCCTGACTAGACCTCCGCTAGACTCTCTGGTATCTTTGTGCAGATAGAAAAAATACTCTGGGTAATTAAGAAAGGCAAGCCCATGGGCACTGTGCTTGGTGAGCTGAACACTGGCTAGATTTGAGTTCCCACTCGCAACCCCAGCTGGCACTTTTATGTAATGTCTAATATGTACAGTGGTCCTGAGTTCACCCTCTGCTGTGTGATAAGTGGTCATTATCCACATTCTCGCTTTTTAAAAATCATCTCGTCCAGTTAATAATCCCGTCCTTTCATAAGAGGTACTTGACCAATGGATTCTTTACCCTGTAGTTTTAAATTTTTGTAGCCCAGACTCCAGCTTTAAATATCCTTGGATTTATCCAGAAAGCACAGCGACAAAAAGGTAAAACTAAACTCCTTAAGAGATGGCTTTGCAAAATGTGGAAATTTTAAAAAAATAAAAAAGCAGAAATCATCAGTGAGTCCAAACAACTGGGACTTTTAAATGTTTTAGGTTAAATTCAATCCCATGAAGGCACCCATGAAATATTTATACTTTAATGTCCCCAAAGTAGTTTAATCTGATCTGCCAAGTCACGGCTACAGTGGAATACTATGTCCCAGGGTCAGGCGATGTGCTGAACTCAGCAGGATGGGCCCAGTTTCCACAGCCAAAAATATATGTCCTGTAGGCTTTGGTGAAAATGTTGTAACTAAACATCTCCCTCAGTTCTCAGCCACAGAGCTCTCTTGGAAATGTTAAAGAATTTTCTGCTTCATCTCTGGATTTTTCATTTCTTAACTGATATTATGAGTAGAAGCATCAGTATGTTATAGAGTTGCTACACAATTACTACATACACACACAGGGTATTAAACAATTGTCAACAATTTTGAAAGACCGTTTATAATTAAAATTATGAGGTTGGTTCAAATTTTAAATGTCATTAATACCTAGCAATGAGAAGAGTGTTAAAATGGAAGGATGGTGGAGGAAATCAATCTTAATTGATTTATCAGTTACTCAGAATAACACCATGATAAATAATTATCACCTAAACACGACTGGTTGTACTATTTCCTTTCAAGTGATATTTATGACATATTATCAGCGCACACTGCTTAAAAGCTTACATATGTTTTTCTCATCCGTGTAATCTAATCAAAGGTGCAAACCCTGGATCTCTGCCAGTACAAACCTTCCTCATTACACGGTTGCAGCCTGCTTGGTCCATCTGGAGTTGCTGGTCTGCTTGATGTCACATGACAGATCCTACTGGTGTGGAAGATGAAAGGATGTTCAGGCCACGTGTTTGGGGATGACAGTTTTCTTTGTGAGGAACCACAGAGTCACAGCTTGTTAAATAAGCCTGTGACAGTGATAAAAGACAAAGCCATCAGTTTATAGCAGAATATGGCCTATCTGCCCATGACAAACCATGCTATCTTTACTCACACACGCTGACATCTCATAAAGCATTCCCACAAGTGGTGGCTAGAAATAGTCTCTGAAGACAGCCCCTAAAGAGAGTAATAGCTTGCTGCTTATCTTTGAGCAAATGAATGGAAAAAACCTGGAGTGCACAATGTAGTTCTTTTAGCCTCACAGATAAAGGTAGCTTTCTACTTAGAACATTTTGTGTGGTGGGCCTATTTCACGTAACATTAAGATCTTGAGCAGTGACATAGAAATGACTATGAGGTCCCTGTTTCCAAAGGCATGCTAATTTTGAACTCTCCTTGTATTGTTCTAGAAACCCACAGGCCACTTTACAAGACTATTTCTGTTTTTTTTCAGAAACAGTGTTCTATTAACCAAATAATAATCAAAGAACAATAATAAGAGCTATTACCCAGTTAATGCTCATAATGTGCTGGGCATAGTGCTAATCATGCAGTATACATTTCAGTGAATCCTTATAACTCATATATCATCTAAACATAACTAGATGTACCATTTCCTTTCACGTAATAACATCAGTATTCTCATATTGCAAACTTGGAAACTGAGACAAATAATTTGCCTAGGTCACTGAATGGATGAATCCAAGAATGGAATATAAGATTCCTGATATACCATTTCCACACTACCAGAATAGTAACAAAGAGAGTAAGAAACATTTTAAAAATGGATGAAAAAATGTGAGGTCTGTGGTCTTATGTCCCTATCTGAGGTCACCTCTACATTCATCAATAATTTAGATCAAGAATGAGAGTTAAAATTGTTAGGGACAGGGACAGGAATCTCAGGATGTCGGAGGATTATATTCTTTCAGATGCTTTGCCAATGTGTGATTATTCACAAAAGGGAGCAGTTTTCAGTAACATTTGACCACTTCTTTCCTTTGCTTCTTTTTGTTCTTCCTCCCATTTTCCTGGTTTCTTTCTAGCCATCTTCCCATGACCCCATTTCTTTTTGTCTGACTCATTTGTACCTGTCTGTGATGTCTTTGAATTTTGGTCCCTCCTTTGCCTTAGCCATTTTACACACACACACACACACACACACACACACACACACACACACACACCACACTCTGCTATTATGCCCTATCTAATGATAGGATGTTTTTACTTAGTTCCAAATTGCTTTACACATATAAATTTTGGCTCTCTCCTCTTCCCAGCGAATTCAAATTTCTTGAGAATGTAAATGGATCACACACTTCTCCTGCAGAGTCCTGGACAACTAGAAGACACTCAGTGAATGCTTTTCCAATTAAAGTGCTTTTCTCAGCTAATGGTTTCAAAAACTAAAGAGGAGACTTGAGCCCCAGTGTAAAAAGAACAATAATACCTGACAAATCCAAATTCTGAATAAGCTTTTCAGTAGCAATAGAAGTTTGCTTTGAAAAAAACAAAAGTGGCTTTTTTGGGTCTATGAAAATTGGAAAAAAAAAACAACAACAAACAACCCTTTCCATCCAGTGGTTCCTGATATTATAAAGGGACTAGCGAAGCTACGTTGCTGTTTTGGTTTTGATGGCCACCTTAGCTCCAAGTCATTATAACAGGCTCTTAGTAGAATTTATTATCACATGAGGATGGAAATTAGTACTGAAAAACAGTGTTTTAATTACAAATATCAAATTAAAAATGTTTCAACCTGAAACTGAACTTTTAAGAGTAATTAACTGATCTTAACTGGTTCTCAACTTTGAGTACCTATTTGAATCAATTGAATTCTATATAAATAAATACACATTTATATGTATTTAATACAAAAATATATTAAATGTATATAAATTTTAGGTATATGTATTAAATGTATATAATTTATACATTTATATTCATATAATGTGAATTTTTATTTATATTCTATTACGATATATTCTATTTCTGTATTTGTATTCATATACGCATATATTATTTATACATCTTTAACACATACAAATATATTAAATATATATAATATTCTGAATGCCATTCCCAAAAATGATTGATTGAAAGGTGCCAAGACATTGGCACAGGTGATTTTGCTGTGTATTCAGAGTAAGTCAGTGTTCTAATTTAACTACATGTTGGTTCTAGACTCTTTTCTATAACAGCTCTCTCCAAGATCATGCAACCTGTTTCTTTCACACCTTCAAGTGACAGGGCAATTTCAATATACATAACAAAACTCTTATGAACTGAAAAACTCGAGGTCACTTGCAAAGTACACTATTTACAACCAAAAAAGAGCACACAAGATTCTTAGATGCAATAATTAGTGTATTTTACAAATTTACTTTAAAATTTAAAAAGCACATACCAGAAATATGCCTTTTAAATTCATGTCTTTCCCACTGAAAGCTTGATGTTATTTGTGAGAAAAGTGAGGAATGAAGTAGAAAATGGTTAAGAAGAGACCAGTGAAAGATTTTTGAAGAGGAAGCAACAGAAAAAGAAAAAGAGTTAAGCTGGAAAAACAATAATTACCTAGTTCACGTTCTGAAACTTTGGCCATGTACTTTGCTTAATTTTTAGCCCCTATCTCCAAGTTGCAGAACAGCAGTACAAATCATTTTTAAGTGCATGCATGTATGTATTCTGTTACTTAAGAACACTGGCAGGGTTGGTAGGAGAATGTGAAAACTCACTATCATGTGACTCAACTTATTTATTGAACATATAGTATATGAAAGTCACTCTTAGAGAGTAAGGGCTTAAAGTTAGCAAGAGTAGCCAATATATGGACGGCCTAAAGAAGTTAGGTTTGTTAAGGTGGACAGGGTCGGTTTGAAAGAGACCAGAAGTAGCCAGTAGATGGAAAGACAAGTAGAGAAATGTATCTAAGGGGATGTGAAGAGAGCAATGAACAATGATTCTGAGTGATGTATGAGGTTGGCCTCCTGAAATAGAGGAAGAATAAGATTATTAGAAAATAATTGCCCAATTAGGAAGATAACCTTCTGAATGACTTGACTGAACTAATGATTTGGGCCTCTGTCTTCCCCTAGACTAAGAATCATATTGTAATCCCCAAACTGGAGTTTAAAGAAGGGATGGGAAGGATGATATTGCAAGTGAAGGATATATGAATTTCAACTGAAGTTATTTAAAGTTTATAGGGAAGACGATTACCACAGCACTATGCAATATATAATCTAAGATATTAAGATGATTAATATATTCTCTTCCCTCCAACAGATAAATTAGTAAGATGATATTAAACAATAAAATAACATTTAAATATAACAATAGAAGAGCTGTCATGAGATTAATCGAAGATTAATTGCACTATAATGAGTTATTCAGAAAATAATGGCTCTAAGTGTCCCAAAGAGGTACAGATCCCTTCAATCTGTAGGGCTAAGGAAGCCTGAAGAAAAACCTCGTGAATGGGTATAAGTAGAAGATAATATCCAGGGGAGAAGTATTCTGTCGTTAGCTGCTTATAGGCAGGATCTTAAGATAGTTGCATTAATTTACTTTCTAGGAGTTGGATTTTGGGCAAGGATAGATAGGCTTAAGTAATGAACACATGTTGAATAGTTTGGGTTTTATTTTGTAATTAATGGAGATCCTAAGGTCTTAGGAGGGGACTTTTTTTGTGATAAAAATGGTGGTAGACAAAATTGACTTGGTAGTTCATAAAGAATGGATTAGAGAAGAGAGAAATTGGAGGGATAGAGATAGGTTGGGATATTATCACAATAGAGTAGACATAAGGCAATAAGGTCTGAATTTGGATTATGACAGTGGAATAGAAAGAAAAGGTCTGACGGAGAAGTTATTCTATAGAACTGAGATGTGACAATTGCTCCTTACGAAATTTAGTGCATCTGTCATTTAACTGTGATCAGAAGTCTCAAATGAATTGATTTGGTGAAACATTGGCTCAGTTGCAATTTGTGACAATTTATCACTTAAAAGTTCACAGAAGTCAAACCCAGAAAGCTTTCTTATTTGGATAAAATTACTCAAACACCATTTGAAAGCAGCATTTCACTTATATGCTGCCTACCAAAATTTAGCCAGCCCCTTCAATTAGGCCTTTTCATCTGTGGAACTTATCCAAGTCAACAGCATTGCTTGGCCTCTGATGTCCCTTCCAAATCATATCTGACAAGGAGAGAACCCTCTGTCTGCACCAAAGATAGAAAATAACATTAAGTTCCAAGGCAGTATGGGTTCATTATCATTTAAAAGGATTTTGAAAACACAGAGGTTATGAATTTGACCATATAAAAGCTCCATTTAGCTCACTGGTGCTCAGGTGATTCTGTACAGAGAGGTCAGCTTTGTAGGTGGCAGAATAATACCAATGAAAACAAAACTTGAGAAGTACTTAAAACATCATAAAAATTGAAAAAAATACTTAGCATTAGATTTTTCAAATAATTGAATATTTTCTAGGTAAATCCTATTTATAGGTAATAGTTGAATAATTTAAACTTTATTATATAGAATGCCTGAACTTTGAGTCTATCCCCTAAGTATCTCATGAAGATCTGTTGTTACGTGATGTAGGTAGAGTCCTTAGCTTTGTCCTTTTTTCCCCTGCATTCTTTGAAAAGCCCCAGGTACACAAGGTAATATACTTAATTCTCTTATTTGCTAGTAATATACTCTAATTTGTTCTACATAGGACATTCTAGGATTATACAGACATTTCCAGCACATCTTGAGATGATAATACTTCACAGAATTATGACATCTTAAATTTGGAAAAGACTTTAGAAATTATAAAGCCAACCTCCCACTCAAGACAGAAATATCTTCTCTGACAAGGATATCCCTGACAGAAATTATCACCCAGACTGTTTGAATGCTTTGCAAGTATTCATTCTATAGCTTCTACTATTAAAAAAAATTAAGTCTTTCTTCTATATACTTATCTAAGCAGTTGTAAAATTGTTGAAAAAGCAAAGCCAGATGCTAACTCTACAGTATGAGAGAGCTATTAGAAATATCACCATGGGAAAAGTAGGAAGATGGTGGTGGTGTAGGGGACCTTAGTTTCAGTAGGTCCCTAGAATTCAGGTACATAGCTATCAAATTATTCTGAATACATGTGAACTCAAAACAGAGATCTAAGAAAAGAATTGTTGCAATTCTACAAAGAGAAAAGTGACCACTTTTTGCAAGTGTATATTCTTCTGGGTTCATGGTTGCTATGTTAGTATTCCATTCTCTTATTCATCCATTCTTCTCTGGACAGAATGACACTACTGAAAAACCAATCCTCTCCCCACCCACCCACCCAAAAAGAACAAGAGATAGTAATGACTGTTAGGGACCTTAGCAGTATGGATGTAAGTAAGATTTAGGAACTAGAGTTCAGTATAACAATTAGAAAGATACTAGCTGGGCTTGAAAAAAGTATAGAAGATACTGGATAATCCCTTTCTGGAGAAATGAGACAACTAAAATCTCATCAGGTTGAATCAAAAGTCTATTAATGAGATACAATGAAAATGGAGGCTCTAATTGCTAGGATAAATGAAGCAGAAGAGATAATCAGTGATCTAGAAGACAAAATGTCAGAGAATAAAGAAACTGAGAAAAAAAGAGATAACTACTGCGTCACAAGGGGAGAATTTGAGAGATAAGTGATACCATAAAGTTAAACAGTATTAGAATAATTGGGGTTCCAGAGGAAGAGGAAAGGAGTGGGGGCAGAAGATGTATTTGAGCAAATTATAGATGAGAACTTCCCTAATCTGGGAAGGAAACAGACATTCAAGTCCAGGAGGCACAGAGAATTGCCCTCAAAATCAATAAAAATAAGTCACCAACTTGACATAGAATAGTGAAGCTTGCAAACTTCAGAGACAAAGTGAAAAATCCTAAAATCAGCTCAAGACAGGAGGTCTTTATCTTACAAATGTAGCTACATAAGGCTGGCAGCAGACCTATCCACAGAGACCTGGCAGAAAGGACTGGAATGACATTCACAGGTTGATAAATGAGAAAAATATACAGCCAAGAATACTTTGTA
Source organism: Enhydra lutris kenyoni (assembly GCF_002288905.1). Classification (NCBI taxonomy): domain Eukaryota; kingdom Metazoa; phylum Chordata; class Mammalia; order Carnivora; family Mustelidae; genus Enhydra; species Enhydra lutris. Next base: position 60,236,490 of record NW_019154085.1, on the reverse strand, counting down.
ATTTATCCAGCAAGGCTGTCATTCAGAATAGGAGATATAAAGAGCTTCCAGGACAAAGAGAAACTAAAAGAATTTGTGATTAGTAAACCAACGCAGCAAGAAATATTAAAGGGAATCCTTTAAGAGAAGAGAGAGCCCAAAAGTAACATAGATGAGAAAGGAACAGAGACAATATACAAAAACAGTGACTTCACAGGGGCACTAATGGCACTAAACTCATATTTTTCAATAGTTACTCTGAATTTAAATGGGCTAAATGCCCCAATCAATAGATACAAGGTATCAGACTGGATAAAAAAGCAAGACCCGTCCATATGCTGTCCTCAAGAGACTCATTTTAGACCCAAGACAACTCCAGATTGAATGGTAGGGGGTGGAGAATGATTTATCATGCTAATGGACATTAAAAGAAAGCTGGGGTGGCAATCCTTATTTCAGACAAATTAGATTTTAGCCAAAAACTATAATAAGAGATGAGAAAGGACACTACCATAATTAAGAGTCTAATCAGCAAGAAGACTTAACAATTGTAAATATGGATGCCCCTAACATGGGAGTCACCGGTCATATAAACCAATTAACAACAAAATTAAAGAAACACGTTAATAATAATACAATAATAGTAGGGGATTTTAACACCCCACTCACTGCAATATGCAGATCATCTAAGCAGAAGAACAACAAGGAAACAAGAACTTTGAATGACACAGAACCAGATGGACTTCACAGATATATTCAGAACATTCCATCTTAAAGGAGCAAAATACACATTCTCCTGGAGTGCACAGAGAACATTCTTCAGAATAGATCACATCCTGGGTCACAAATCAGGTCTCAATGAGTACCAAAAGATTGCGATCTTCCCTATGTATTTTCAGACAACAATGCTTTGAAACAGGAATTCAATCACAAGAAGAAATTTGGAAGGAACACAAATATATGGAGGTTAAAGAGCATTCCACTAAAGAATCAATGGGTCAACCAGGAAATTAAAGAAGAATTCAAAAAATCATGGAAACAAATGAAAATGAAAACACAACTGTTCAAAACCTTTGGGATGCAGCAAAGGTGGTCCTAAGAGGGAAGTATATTGCAATACAAGCTTTTCTCAAGAAACAGGAAAGGTTTCAGACACACAACCTAACCTTTCACCTAAAGGAATTGAAGAAAGAACAAGAAGTAAAGCCTAAACCTAGCAGGAGAAGAGAATTAATAAAGATTAGAGTAGAAATCAATGAAATAGAAACCAAAAGAACAGTAGAACAGATCAATGAAGCTAGGAGCTAGTTCTTTGAAAGAATTAGAAAGAGCAATAAACCCCTAGCCAGACTTATCAAAAAGAAAAGAAAAAGGACCTAAATAAATAAAATCACAAATGAAAGAGGAGAAATCACAACCAACACCGAAGAAATATAAACAATTATAAGAACATACTATGAGCAACTGTATGCCAACAAATTAGGCAATCTGGAAGAAATGGATTTGTTCCTGAAAATGTATAAATTACTACAACTGAAACAGGAAGAAATAGAAAACCTGAACAGACCCATAACCAGCAAGGAAATTGAAGCAGTCATCAAAAATGACTCAACAAACAAGAGTCCAGGGCTGGAAGGTTTCCCAGGGGAATTCTACCAAACATTTAAAGAAGAATTAATACCCATTCTTCTGAAGCTGTTTTAGAAAATAGAAATGGAAGGAAAACTTCCAGACTTTTTCTATGAGGCCAGCATTACCTTGATCCCAAAACCAGACAAAGACCCCACCAAAAGGGAATTTACAGATCAATATCTCTGATGAACATGGATGCAAAAATTCTCACCAAGTTACTAGCCAATAGGATCCAACAGTACATTAAAAGGATTACTCACCACAACCAAGTGGGATTTATGTGATACACTACATTAATAAGAGAAAGGACAAGAACCATATGATCCTCTCAATAGATGCAAAAAAAAGCATTTGACAAAAAACAGCACCCTTTCTTGATTAAAACTCTCCACAGTATAGGGATAGAGGGAACATACCTCAATATCATAAAAGCAATCTATAAAATGCCCCTGGAGAATATCATTCTCAATTGGGCAAAATTGAGAGCTTTTCCCCTAAGGTTAGGAACACAAAAGGGATGTCCACTCTCCTTCCTGTTGTTCAGCATTGTACTAGAAGTCCTAGCTTCAGCAAACAGACAACAAAAATAAATAAAATCTGTTCGGATTGGCAAAGAAGAAGTTGAAGTCTCACTCTTTGCAGGTAATATGTTCTATGTGGAAAACTGGAAAAACACCACCCCAAAATTGCTGGAACTCATACAGGAATACAGCAAAATGGCAGGAAAAAAATCAGTGCAAAGAAATCAGTTCCATTTCTATACACTAACAATGAGACAGAAGAAATTATAACCCAAACCTTAAGATACCTAGGAATAAACCTAACCAAAGAGGCAAGAGATCTGTACTCTGAAAACTACAGAATGCTCATGAAATAATTGAGGAAGACACAAAGAAATGGAAAAACATTCCATGTTCATGCATTGGAAAAACAAATATTGTTAAAAGATCTATGTTACCTAGAGCAATCTATACATTTAATACAATCCCTATCAAAATGCTATCAACATTTTTCACAGCGTTAGAACATTTGGAACAATCCTAAAATTTGTATGGAATCGGAAGAGACCCCAAGTAGCCAAAGGATTGTTGAAAAAAAAAAAAGCTAGTTGCATTACAATTCTGGACTTCAAGCTATATTACAAAGCTATAATCATCAAGACAGTATGATACTTGCACAAAATAGACGCATAAATCAATGGAACATAATAGAGAACTGAGAAATGGACCCTCAACTCTATGGTCAACTAATCTTCAACAAAGCAAAAAAGACTATCCAAGAGAAAAAAGACAGTCTCTTCAATAAATGGTTTTGGGAATATTGAATGGCCATATGCAGAGGAATGAAACCGTATCATTTTCTTACACCATACACAAAAACAAACTCAAAATGGATGAAAGACCTAAATGTGAGACAGGAATCCATCAAAATCCTAGAGAACACAGGCAGCAACCTTTGTGACCTCAGGTGCAGCAACTTCTTTGTGGACATGTCTCAAAAGGCAAAGGAAACAAAGGCAAAATGAATTATTGGGATTTCATCAAGATAAAAAGCTTTTGCCCAGCAAATGAAACAGTCAACAAAACCAAAAGACAACCTGCAGAATGGGAGAAGATATTTACAAATCCTTTATCAGAGAAAGGGCTAGTATCCTAAATGTATAAAGAACTTATCAAACTCAGTATCCAAAAAAAAAAATAATCCAGTGAAGAAATGGGTGGAAGACTTGAAGGGACATTTCTCCAAAGAAGACTTAACAAATGGCAAACAGGCACATGGAAAAATGCTTAACATTACTTGGCATCAGGGAAATTCAAATCAAAACCACAGTGAGATACCACCTTACACCAGTCAGAATGGCTAAAATTAACAAGGCAGGAAACAACAAATGTTGGTAAGGATGCGGAGAAAGGGGAACCATTCCTCTTACACTGCTGGTGGGAATGCAAGCTTGTACAGCCACTCTGGAAAACAATATGGAGTTTCCTCAGAAACTTAAAAATAGAGATATTCTATGACCCAGCAATTGCACTACTAGATACTTACCCCAAAGATACAAATGTAGTGATCCGTAGGGGCATCTGCACCCCAATGTTTATAACATCGATGTCCACAATAGCCAAACTATGGAAATAACCCAGACATCCATTGACGGATGGATAAAGAAGATGTGGTATATATATATATATATATATATATACATATATATATATATATGATGAAATATTACTCAGCCACCAAAAAATGAAATCTTGCCATTTGGAATGATGTGGATGGAACTACAGGTTATTATGCTAAGTGAAATAAGTCAATCAGAGAAAGACAATTAGATGATTTCACTCATATGTGGAACTTAAGAAACAATACAGAAGAGCATAGGCGAGTGGAGGAGGGGAATAAAATAAGACAAAATCAGAGAGGGAGAAAAACCATAAGAGACGCTTAATCATAGGAAACAAACAGAAGGTAGCTGGAAGGAAGTGGGTGGGGGATGAGGTAACACAGGGTAATGGTCATTAAGGAGGGTACATGATGTAATGAGCACTGGGTGTTATATACAACTGATGAATCACTGAACTCTTCCTCTGAAACTAGTAATACACTAATAAAAAAAAAAAGAAATATCACCATGCATTTTTCTTTTTGTATTTGACCTTATCTCACCATCTTGCACACAGTAATACAAGAGATTTTAAGAATTGAATTATTAGATACTTTTGAAGCAAAAGCAGTTCTAAAGAGAAAAGTTTAGGAACTCCATCTAGGGCATTCTCATCTTCCAGAGAAAATCCAATTAATAGGGCATGACTTGTTCTTTGTGAACCCATGATGTCTTCTAGTCATCACTATTTTATTTTTGAAGTGCTTACAAATGATCTATTTAATAATTTATTCTTGAATTCTTCCATGGCTTAATATTAAATTCACTGGAATATATATTTATGATATAATTTATTGATTTATTCAGTTTGACAAATACTAAGCACCTGCTTTATACCAAGTCTATGTTCTATGGTCTTTTCTATGGTTCTGGTCTATTTCTAGCAATGTGATGGTAAATAATTCTCTGCATTCCAAGAACCTATAATCTGATAGGGAAGATAGAAAACAGACATCTTAAACACACTGTTTAAAGGGATTTTTTTTTTTAAAAAAGAGGAGGTATAAATATTTTTGATAGCACATTTGAGGGGCATTTACTGAAGCTACATTAGGTTTTCCAGAGGATTTTAGATCTCAGATGAGACATAATCATTAAGTAGAAGTTAAGTAAAAGCAAGGATAATCAATATGGAGGAGTCATGTTTGGAAATGTTTAAATCTAGAGTAGGTATAGGAAAAAAATAATTTATAAACCTGACGAGTCAGGAGAGAATAAGGTCAGTATCAAATGGAGAAAATCACCATAGACAAGAGAAGAGATAGCATTTTCATTTTAAGAGGGGGGAAAAAAGAAAAAGATCAATGTTTATGCAGGGAAGTCTGTAAGTTTGATTATAGCTATAGAAAATCAAGAAAATTCTTATGTCTTTATTTTCTCTATAAGATCAACAGCATAGATGTTCTAATTCAAATGTTTAAGAGTAGAGAAGGTCTTGCAATGTAGAGGGCTAAAGGTGAGAATAGCAATCTTCAAAAATATTAAAGTATTGAGAAATCATAAAAGTATCATGGTGGCATTGAGGACCCATTTGGGGATGACAACCATATTTGGTTCTATTTGGTACAGTTTTGTGAAATTTTTCCATTAGCATCATCAGATAGATTGTAGGTAGGGAAAAAAGGAAACACTAGACGAAAATGTCCAAGAAACATTGGCTTGTTTGGAGTGAAGGTGTGGGTTATTATAGTTAAGACCAAAGTACTCAGAGACTAGTTCTCTGTGGAAGCAGATATCTCCCAGGATAATGGAATGATGAGAGTGGGAAAGAAGAGAGCCTGGCACTAAAATCTCCAGGGAACGAGGAATGTGTATACAGAAGAGTCATGTATGACCACAGTGAAAAGGACTAGAGACTGAAATGACTTGATATGATTCTCCCCCAAAGAGCAGTAGTTACAAGGAAATAGGGAAATCATGGCTCTGGGTCAGCACTGAAAATCCTGGCAGTAGCTGACCTTGCGATGTGTGGATGTGAGAAAAATAACAGGTTCTTCTTTAGGGGTCTGTAGAAGGGTGGGTGTGGGTGATTATATTTGACCCTATTTTAATAATTAGAAATTGGCATTGTGATTCTAATCTATGGTACCTCTGTGATTGAGGGAAGATGAATGATATGGAATTAGCAAGGTGGCTAAGGTATTCAGGATCCACATAGTTGTGATTGCTGAACCATTATAAGTGCTGCCAGCAGCAGCGTTTGGTCTTTCACATATTAAAGAATATTTCTGTTCACATAGAGGACAAGTCAGACTAGAATAGTATGATACTGACTGATAAATGATTCTTTATTACTACCGGTTCCAGTATAGCAGCATGCTCACTGCCCACTCACCAAGACTCTGTCATGTACCCTCTGACCTCTTAAAGTTAATAACCACTTTCCATCATTGAGTGTTTACTGTGTGCAGCCAGTTGACATGTTTTCACCAACCCTTTGAAGCAGGCATTGCTTTTTTTAAAATGTTATGATGAAAGCAAACTTAGAGAAAGTAGGCAAATTAGCCAAGTTCACAGAGCTGACTGGCTCCAAATATCATGCTCTTCTGTGACTGTGAACCAATTTTCCTTTGTATCTGATACCCTGTTTCCACTTGTTACCTGTCCTAGTAACCTTGTCCTGTGCTGGAAACTTAAACCTCATATGATCCATTGTCCATTTTATCCATGTTTGAACAATGCTCTTTGATTTTAAATTAATGCTCTATTTTTCCATTCTTTGTAAGCTTCCTTTCCAGTTCATTTGCCAGTTCTGTCCATTTTTTTTAGTTGTCTAACTACCACTTTGACTACTGTATGTCTCTATAAATGACTTCTGGCTTTCTTCATTTCCTTTTGTTGCCCTAGTTGTAACATCCATTGAGTTCCCTGACTTTGCTTTCCACCATTATGCTAAGTACAGTATATGAAACAGAAGTATAAGATAACTTCACTGCTCTCCAAGGAAATCAGAAACCCTAGCAGAGGGCAAAAAACGCTCTCTGATCTGGAATTTCATAAGAAGACAACTGGACTTTAAAACAAAATTAGATGCAATGGTAAAAATGAGCTAATTGCCTTTAAGTATCTTTAAATCTCTGAATGAAATTCCATGATTTTCTGATCTAAACTTAGGGCAAACACAGTCTTATTCTCCAAGATGCTCCAGACTACTGTGAACCTATTGAATTCTGATCCCTGGTATGTAACTGAGAGTTACACACCTTGGGTTAATGGGGCCAGAAAACCTACAACCCTTTCAGGGTGGTTGCCTTATGCAAGCCTATAGAGCTTGATAAACAAGTTACTGCATATGGAATGTGCAGCAAAACTTCTTTGGACATGAAGTAAATATTGATATGACCCCAGGAAAAGAAATTTTCTATATCCTAAAGGCAATTTACTTAAACTTCTCACTTCTTTCTTTTGTTCATTCATCTTTTAAGTTATTTTTAAATGATAGCTATTGCCAAGAAAGTTGGGAGAGTACAAAAAAGAATCATGAAAACACAAGTATAAAGATGATTTTTTTCCATAGGGAGGAATAGATATAAATGTGAATAATTATGATTTGTGAAAAATACTGTGAAGGCCTTAGAAGGCTCAGCATAAATTCAGCTATAATGTTTAATGTTGACATTGGGCATTATAACTACTGTTCTCAATTTTTCATATGCTGATGGATACAAGAAACTGGCAGCAATTCTTCTGAGGTGATAGGCTGGTTGGGAAGAGCTAAAAGGGGAATAGAAGAATGTATACCAAAATTTCAGAGGGTGGGATGCATGTACAATTATTAACAGCTTCCAAGGGATCAGGATATAGTACTCCTGTACACAGACAGGCACAAATTCAAATCTTCTGAACACTTCTGGACTAAATAAACAAAGGCTACACAGAGATACTTCTTTGTTCATGATTTGGGGAGAGTGTCTGATGGCTGAGAGATCACTGTTGGGTTTAATAGATTAACAAGATTAAAGTTTACTGCTTATTATTACTTTAGTGAGTTCCCAAACTAGAAAATATATTTAACATTAAAAATCTGTTATTTTAATAACAAAATACTCTTTTCCATTTTTTATTGTTGCAAATATTTTTAAATATAGATTGGGTTCTGAATAGAATAGGGAAATGATTTAAATTTCAGTTTAAAGATGCACAGTGCAGTTACATAAATATAAACTGAAGAAAAGGTTAAGAACAGAAAACAACCAGACTTGACTATGTGAATATTTTGAATTTTATGAATCCAGTATTGAAATCTTACTAGTTTCAAGATGCTGGTTGCCATGGATTTAGTGAGAGGAAAGGTTTATCTACTATGTGTAAGACAGTTGTAGAACTAGTCTTATTATTCCACTTTAACCAAGGTGAAGAATAAGATACTACTGAATGTATCACTTCAGTAAGGGGAGAACTGTCCAATGGATACTGTTACAGCAGAAGCTGGAGGAGAGTGAAGTAAGTGAAAGATTTAGCCTTGGAACTCCAATCATGAGGTATTAACGGAGGGATCCTGTGTTTGGAAGGATGTTTCTCTGTCCTTGACAGTCATATTGCAGACACAATTACACAGGGTTAAATAGCCAGGGATTTCCATACTTGCTATGATTGTATGTAAGAGTAAAGAAAATGTCCAGGGGTTCTTGGTGTTAATCCACCTTTAAAGTGATGGCAAAAGCAAAACCACAATTTCCAATCCAATTACAACTAACAAAAATTATCCTGCCTGTTCTGCACTTTTCCATCCTCTTGTATTCTTTTCTCCATTCTCTTTACTTTTTTTGTCCCTTCCTTAGTCCATTACTATCAGCCACATCAACCAGATCTATAAAGTCCATATAGTTTATGACAAGAGACAAGGGCAAAAGAAAAATTGGATCCTTAAAAATTCATACATATGTAAAGCAAAATAATATGATAAAAATAAAATGCAGGTGATGAATTATAAAGTGAAAAATGTCAATATTTAGAAAATATAATAATATATATTCATTTACAACAGCATTAGAAATATAATTTGTCTAGGAATAAATATATAAAGACTACATATTTATAGTAAAATAAAACCAGTAAGTAAACTAAAACAGATTTTACTATAGCATATAAAGTAAAGCTTTGAATATATGGAGGCTACTGAATAAATGCTATTGAATTGGAAATTTAAAAATTGTAAAAACATTAATACCCCATACATTAATTTATAAATTGGCCAAATTATTGAATCCCCATCGAAGTATTAGTTGTGGTATTTATTAGTATCTAAAAGAACAAATTTTTCCTTTGTCTTCAAAATTTTCTTGGCTATTCTTATTTGCACATTATTTTAAATAATTTTTAGGATTATTTCATCAAATCACTAAGCAGATGACCAGTTTACTCAGAAAATTATGCAAAGACATAAATGTAGAATTCAAAGAAAAATAAAATAAATAAAAATGGTCAGTGAATATTTGTAAGTTCTTTCATATAAAATTCAAATACAAACATTTAACATCTTTTTCCTCTTCAAATTGAAATTTTTTTTTAGAGATTTTGTTTATTTGTTTGACAGAGAGAGAGAGAGATCACAAGTAGGCAGAGAGAGAGAGAGGAGGAAGCAGGTGCCCCTCTAAGCAGAGAATGCGATGCGGGACTTGATCCCAGGACCCCAAGATCATGACCTGAGCCGAAAGCAGAGGCCTAACCCACTGAGCCACCCAGGTGCTCCCAAATTGAAATTTTAAAAAACATTCCAATACTCTCTTAGTGACTGCGTGATGAAACATGCAGTCTCCTATACTGTGGTACAAATATAAGGTTATAAATAACAAAATCCCGAATCTTTAATGTAGTCACCCCACCTTCCCTGTGCACTAGCAATTCCACTTTCAGGAATTTATCTGAAGGAAATAACTGAATAAAAAACAAAATATATATTTACAAACATAATATTTGGTGCATAATACTTCACAGAGAATATGTCACCAATCAACATTTTAACTGATTAGTGTGATCCAGGGCAAGTTCCTTAACTCCCCAGCTCTCTATTTCCTCACACTTGAAAGGGAATCAAAATACCTATCATTCAAGATTGTTGTGAGAACAACTGTGACAATACATGTAAAACATACTGCTTATTCTTCATGTAGGAAGTAGGGCTTAATAATGGTAGTTATAAAAAATATGCATAAATTCATAATGTTTACACATATGTAAAGATTAAACATTTCTGGGCATATGTGTCTGTAAACTTTAAACAGAATACAGTTTTTATTTTCTATTCAAATACAGATTTTAAAATAATAAATTGTTTATTTTTTCTATATAGCTAGAACTGCTGGAAAAATATCTGTGTTCCTGTACATATATCTGCTGTATTAGGTAGAAGCATCAAAATAAATGATAGTCTGGGGAAAAGTAAAATTCTTATATTTAATTTTCCCTGCAGCTTTTCCAACTGCACTCCCCAACACAGACACAGACTCTCTCACACCTTTCCCAACACATACATGTAGTCCTGAGGGGATACAATAATATTTAGCCTTGTGCTTCACAATTTAATCCTTATTATATCATAAACTTCCCCGAAATCATTAGATGTATCCTTACCTTTACATTTATGCCTAGCACATGAACACGTGCATTGCTACTGCTGTGGAGCAAAAAATACAGACTATGACTCAACTGACTGCCTTAAAGACAGGTGTGTTGTTGTTGGCTCCTCTGTTAAATTTCTTTGTGTTCTTGGCAGAGCTGCTTGATAAAGCAGCTGATAAAGCAATCTGAGACTGTTTGATTGTTTATACACAAAACTCATTTTAGTGCCTTATAAACTACACTATCAAAGTCACACACAGCAGTGACACAAGTTAATTACACCATTCTCAAGAGTATTAGCACACAGGGTAATGTGGGAGGAAGGCTACGGGAAGAACTCTATTTAAACTCCAAAGACAGCCTAAAGTAGGTTGCATACTCCTGCTATCACTACCTAAGAAGGTATCAACGTCTCTCTAAACTCCACTATTTTAAAGTCTTTGAGCAATTTGGCTTACTTTAATCTAGAAATGATGCAATCCAGGTGCAAGCACTGTATCTCTTCTACCTTTGCTTCAAATACAGAATGTATGTATGATCTTTTTTTTTTAAAGATTTTATTTATTTATTTATTTGACAGACAGAGATCACATGTAGGCAGAGAGGCAGGCAGAGAGAGAGGAAGGGAAGCAGGCTCCCTGCTGAGCAGAGAGCCCGATGTGGGGCTCGATCCCAGGACCTTGGGATCATGACCTGAGCTGAAGGCAGAGGCTTTAAACCACTGAGCCACCCAGGTGCCCCTCAAATAAATAAGTAAAATCCAGGCGCCCTGTATGATCTTTTAAGACAAAAATAGTATAAGAGGGAGAAAAACTGATTTTGAGTTGACACAAAATGTTCTCGAATTTCTTACTGGCCAACTTAGACAATTTCTTAACAAATTTGTTAGCTTTAGAATTTCTAAAGCTGGACTGTCAGGCCATCTTATCCTGGATGAATAAATCCTTCTTGATTATTCTAATCTAATATGTAAGCCATGTGTTTCTCTCCGTGGAGGTGGAATTCCCTTGGGTTTTAGTTCTCTGAGATAGAAAACCAGCCACAGTGGCCAAAAGTTCCTGCACTGGCTCTTCTTGCCTGGGCTACATTGAAAACCCTCTTAGCTATTAGAACTCCAGAGTAAGATTAAGGATCTGAGGCACTGAACAGGGTTCAAGTTGGAAAAGACAAGGAATTGGGAGTATTTCGTAGAGTCTTCAGAAGGAGGTACAGCTCTGTCGAAACCTTGATTTTAGTACCGTGAGACTCAAGTCAAATTTCTGACCTATAGATTTCAAGATGAAAAAATGTATATTAAGCCACTAAATTTTTAGTAATTTGTTACATCACAATAGATAACTAATGCTATACATATCTCAGCTATGATATATACTATGCTTATAGATGTAGTTTGTTCATTCGCATCGCTTCATAAAATTCCATTATATGAATATTCTATAACTTACTTTTCCCTTTAATTTTTGGGCATTTGGCTAGTTTTCAGTTTGAAACTATTAAAAATAGTTCTGCCTTAAGCATTCTTGTGCCTGTACTTAGAGAATATATGTCCATATTTCCGTTATGTCTATGAATGGAATCGCTGAGTCATGGAGTATATGTACATTCAATAGTAGTGTTTACTATCAGTTTTTCAAGGGTTTTGTATCCAATTGCGCTCTGACCATCAGTGTATGAGAAGTTCCCATGCAGGGCATATTCTCCAGCACTTGATATTTTCAGTCATTTTATTTTTAACCATCTGTATGTGTGGTGATATTACATTGCGTTTTTAATTTGTATTATTTTCATTATTAACACTTAGTTTACTGTTTTTAAAATAAGTAGATGTTAAATTTTACCAAATTACCTCTCTGCTTCTATAGAGATGACCATATAATTTTTCTGTTGTGTTTACATTAATATAGTGGATTATGTTGATGGATTTCCCAAAGTAAAAATACTCTTAATTTCTTGGAATAAACTTTGCTTAGTCATGAAGTGCTCCTTTTTTCTAAAACACAACTGTGTTCCATTTTCTAATAGTTTATTTAGGATATTGGAGCTAGATTGATGAGCAATATTGGCCAGTAAGTTTCTTCCTTTTCATATCTTTATAGGGTTTGGTTTCAAGGTTATGCAGGCTCCATATGAAGAGTTAGTACTTATCCCTGTTTATCTGTTCTCTGGTAGATTTGTGTAGTGTTGGTTTGGAAGGATTCATAGTTTAATTGATTATGGAGTGGAATTTTCTTTATGGGAGGATTTAAAAAATTGGATTAATGTATTTAGGCTATTTAAGACTATTCATATTATAAATTTCTTATTAGGTCTCTTTGATAAGTTGAGTTTTCAGAAGACTTTTCCATTTCATTCAAATTGTCAAATTTATTGCCTGAAAATTTTGCATATTTAATCAATATGATCTTAATATTTGGACGATTTATATGGATACCTTCTCTTACATTCCTGATGTAGGTAATTTGTATTTTTTTCTTTTTGTTTTAATCTGACTTGCTAAGGGTTTTCAATTTTATTTAAAGTTAAAACAACTTCTTTTTTTTCTTCTTTATTTACTTCCAGATTTTTCTCAGCAGCTTTCATTTAGAGAAGTGTTTCCAGAATATTTTTTTCAGAGGAGCTGTTGTTCCATACATACTCTTCCATGTCTGCTTCAGTCTTATCTTTCTCCCATTCTTCAGTTTTCCAAGACTCATGGTATAAAACTATTAGCAGATAATAGTGCATAATCATAATTCTGTCTCTTTAAAGGGAACCTGTCTGTTTTGATGGTAAGTACATCTGTAGTCTTGCAGTATCGCTCTCCCACAAGTTTAATGAGTTTCTTCTTTGCATGGTCATCTAATTTCAAACTGGAAAGTTTAATCCTTAAGGTTACTACTCGTGCTTTGGGGTTTCGGATAGATGGTCCTGCTGAAACATAATCAGTTGTGTCTATTTCAATGGGAAAATGCTTCTCACATTTCTCATCACTGTCCAGAGCAGCTGGCCACTCAGTGCAGAAAGCTTTAAGAGCTTCACAGTACTTTTTAATTGTTACAGGAGTTAAATGCAGGAAATTGGGGATCTTTAATAGTTCTAGATTTCCCTCCTTTGCCATGGGCACCCCCCTTTTTACTGGATAGCCCATTCGAACGGGAAGAGGTACAGCAGAGGGTTAAATGGTGCTGCAACAGGATAAACACTAGGCCAATCTTGGTCAACAGTCATTTTCTCTGTCCTAGGAGGTAGTGCCTTTCTTCTCAGTGGTCTTTCAGATCTGGGTGTCCTGTCTGCTGTACGCGGGCTTGGTATCGTGGAGCGGGTGGCCCGAGACATGGAGGTACAGAAAGCACGCAGGGTCCTGGTCCCCGGCTGTAGGGCTAGCCACGCGGAGAGTACGGCAGCCGCCATGGTCGCGAGGACAGCACGCCGGATCTAAAACAACTTTTTGATAATTTTTTCTGTTGTATGCTTATTTTGTATTTCATTGATTTTTCAATCTTACTATTTACTACCTTCTTCATTCTTAAGGGTTGATTTGTGTGTGTTTGTGTGTATCTTGAAATGGATTCTTAGTTGGTTTTTTAGTATTTCTTCTTTTCTGCTCTATGAACTTACTTATGTCTATTCCTTTTAAGCACTGCATTATTAGCTCTATCCAGCAAGGTTGGATGTGTCATGTCTTCATTATTATTTGGTCCATAACATTTTCTAATTTTTAACACGATATTTTCTGTGACATACAAATTACTTGGCATTTCTAAGTATGGAGTTATTATGGTTTCCTTTCTATTATTCAGTTTTTAGATAAATTCTGTGGTGAGAGAATATACTCTAAGTGATTTCAGTTATTTGATATTTTTAAAGATTTCTTTTTATGGCTTAACACATGATCAATTTGGTGAAAGTTTCTGTGCAGTTCAAAAATGTAAATGATGTTATTGTTGTGTGCAGTGTAAGTGAATTTGATCGTTTTGTTATTTGTGTTGTTTAAATCTTCTACGCCTCTACTCCTTTTCCTGTGAGTTGTAGATACAGGTCTGTTAATTCATCCCCCATAATTGTGGAATTGTCTGTTGTCCATTTCGATCTCTAATTTTCTGCTTTGTATATATTAAAGCTATGGTACTTACTGCATGTATATTTAGAATTGTGATATTTTCTAGGTGATTGACCTCTGCATGATTTTAAAATGTCTATTAGTAGTAGTAGTGCTTCTTGCCTTATTGCCTACATTTTCTGTTATTATAAAGATACCAGTGTTTGTTTTATTAGTGTTTTCATAATTCTTCAGTTCATATCCTTTTATTTTCACCATGTCTGTGTACTTATATTCAAAATGCTTTTCTTGTGAGCAGAAGAGTTATTCTTTATTTCAATCGAACAAAACATTGTATTTTAATTAAAATATTCTATCCGTTTACCTTGTAATTACTAATATAGTTGGATTTAAACTACCATATTACTATTAGTTTCCTAATAATAATATGATAGTTCCAGTTGCTTTGTTTCTCCTTTTAAGTTTTCTTTTGGATTTGAATAATATTTTTATTATTCCATTTTCCCTCTCTATTATCTTCTGAATTATACATTCTTTTATTATTCTTTTAGTGCTTACTGATTAAAAATTTATCTTTGACTTATTACCATCTAATACAAGTTATTAATAATTTTGCTGCCCTGTAATGCCAGCATCTTAGAATGTTTTACTTTCAAGAATCTATCTCCATTTTTGCACTATTGTTGTAATGAATTTTAGGCCCATATTTATGTTTCACATTTCATAAGACATTACAGTTATTGTTTTATGCAATCTCCCCAAATATACACCATTTTTCATGCTGTTACTTCCTTTAAGCATGTCATTTATTTATCTGGAATTATTTCACTTCAGTTTGAGAACATTTTTTATATATCTTTTAATGCATATTGAAGATACAATCTTTGTTTTTGTTTGCTGAGAACATCTTTATTTTGTGTTTGTTTTTGAAGAATATTTTGATTCAATGTAGGATTCCAGACAAAATAATTATTTTAACACTTTAAAATATTAACCCGTTACTTTCCAACTTCATTGTCTCCGATGAGAAGTCATCAGTTAGTCTTATTTTTGTTCTTTTGAAAATAATGTTTTTTTGTTGATTGCCACTTATGAGAATTTTTCCTTCTTTTTGGTAATCAGTAACTTGACTATGATGTTCACAGTTATATTTTTTGAAAGCTTGATTGTGACTTGTTGAGCTTTTTATATCTATGTGTTGATAGTGATTTTCTGTTTTTATTTTTTTTATTTTTTTAAAGATTTTTATTTATTTGACAGACAGAGATCACAAGTAGGCAGAGAGGCAGGCAGAGAGAGAGGAAGGGAAGCAGGCTCCCTGCTGAGCAGAGAGCCTGATTTGGGGCTCCATCCCA
The DNA here is from genome assembly GCF_002288905.1 of Enhydra lutris kenyoni. NCBI lineage: Eukaryota > Metazoa > Chordata > Mammalia > Carnivora > Mustelidae > Enhydra > Enhydra lutris. The sequence continues at coordinate 60,220,763 of NW_019154085.1, read as the reverse complement.
GGACCCTGAGATCATGACCTTAGCCGAAGGCAGAGCCTTTAACCCACTGAGCCACCCAGGCGCCCCTGATTTTCTGTTTTTAAAAATCTCAACTAACATCTCTAGTATTTCTCTCCGTTCTTCCATTTACAGAATTCTTGACAGAATTCCTCATTATCTGTAATGCTCTTTTGTTGTTGTTATTCTGTGTTTCAGTTTGGATATTTCCTATTGATCTGTCTTTTGCTTTGTCTGAAGTCCTGTTGAAAACTATCTATTGAATTCTCGATTTCAGATAATGTGTTTTCATTTCTGCAGTATTCATTTTATTCTTATTGTGTAGTGAACTTCCCCATGTTACCAGTTTTTCCATCATTTCTCTAATTTCTTGAATATATCAGTCATAATCACTTTTAAATCATTAACTTCAGATCTCAGTATTAGGACCACCTGAAAGTCCAATTTTATTGTCTTTTTTCCCCTTGGGTACTATCACGTGCTCCCATCTTTCTATATAATTAATGATTTTTCATATAATTATGACTACATAAAAACTGTAAAAGTTCTGATAATAGATAACTTTTTTCACTACAGAGGTGCTAGGAAATGAATTTAATCCAATCAGAAATGGAACTAGTTCAGAATTGTATTGGATTTTTGGTAATATTCAGTCTATCTCCACTTTGTCTTTATTCTTAGGATATGACCCTCAAGAGCTTTTACTTGAGGGGCTGGGAAGAATTTTTCTTCTAACCTCTGGGAGATGGTTGGAATTTCAGCTTTGTTTTTCATAGGTTTTCAGCTTACTCTCATTCTTTGCAGATTGTATGTTTGGCTGCCAAAAATGTTGGTTGTTCCTTACCTTCCCAAAAACTCTCTGCTGGGGCCAAACCTGGATTCTCTACTCGTAGCTGCACTCAGAGTAAACACATATTCTCAGGAAGAAGAGCTAATGTAGAATGTCAGTGTCAGTCCACCACTGTCTCTAGTGCTTTCAAAAATTTCCTCTGGCCGAGAGACCTCAATATTCAGTAAAATTTCAGTATTTCAGTGTTTAGTAAAAAAAAACTCAGTAGAATTGCCACCTGGTTCTTTAACCAATCATTCTGGCCATCTGTAAATTAAGTTACACTCTTCTGAGAGAAATTGGCCATGTGTTTGGGGCAGTATAAATCTCCAGCCATGGATGACTGCTAAAAGCTCTGTTGGTTTATTATTCCCTTCTCATTGGTTTCCTCTCTGAAGGAAACCCATATCCTCAGTCTTTAGATCACACTCTAAATTATCACATGTTCCCCGAGAAAAAAAGACCTGAAAATTCTGACCTCTCAAAGTTTAGTCTCTCTAATCCTCCTTACATCCACAACTTTCTAATGCCTTTAAAATGTGATTCTTAAAATTTATTTGGCTTTCCCAAATGTTCACATTGGGAATGTCAGCTTCCTGCAAATTATCTTGCTTGGAAGCGAAACTATCCATAGATAGTTAATTTTGATTTGAATACCAAATTCTCCAGTTTTCCAAAAGTTTTAGAAGTCTTGAGTGTCTAAAATACATAGCCTGATATACTGTAGAATGTTTGTGAACATTATGCTGAAAGAAACATTTTTTCATCTCTTCTGCTGCCCACTTATCAGTTTTTTAAGGTACAATTCAAGCCAAACTTCACTGGGACACCTTGCCTGCTTGGCAGGAGATGCCTGCTTTCAATAAATTCCTTGGCACTACTGTTCTCTGCCATTTTACTAAATAATAGATATATGCAAGGAGCTCCTGTGTTCCAAAATGAAAAATCATGCCTTTTGTCTAAAATAGTTTAGATACAAGAAAAGAACCAGGAAAGAATGGATTTTGACTCTTGCCAATTTTGTCTCACCCTTATAATTGAAAAGTAGTCTAAAGACTTTAATCGTTGTAGATTGCATAGAAGAAAAGCTAATTTTTGAAAGAAGCAGCTTCTGGACTACTTCAGAAAATATATTTTATAGTTCTCCTCAGTGCTTTCCTATTTCTGCAAGCTGAAGACATGGTGAAAAAAAAAGACCAAAAAAAAGTACACAAAAGTCAGTTGCCCCAATACTAACTTCAAATTTATCCCATTAAATCTGAGTGTTAAGTTGTTCAGTTGAATATTCTGCCTCTGGTTATACTTAAAATCCCTCAAGCTTCAGAGATGAGTGGAAAAGGCCCACTATACTACTAATGAATTTTATCTTCCCAGTTTAGGTAACTGTAACACTTTGGGCACCAACAGCAATCAGCTAGTGCCCTGAAGCACAGAATTTAAATATACTGTTACTGATGTTAATAAAATGATCGCTCTTATTTTGACAAAATAGCTTATAGCAGTATTGATAATATTCCAGCAGTAGTATTTGAAAGTCCAGCCACAATACCTTGATATTAAATTCTGTGTATTCGGTAGTGTACATTTATCAGTATACCACCACATGATTTATTGATACTACTCACCCTGTGTCCTCCAGCATTGATCTCAAGGCTGTTTTTTAGCTCCGTAATGAAAACCTGAGAGCTTAAACTCCTGATCAAATGTCATCACTACACCAAATCAGAAATACAACCATGGGGGTTAAGGTAGGAGAAACTCTTTTTAGCTTGCACCATAAAATCCTGCCCATGTTAAGAAAAGAGGGGTGGGGGCAGGGGGGAAGAGGGGAAGCAACTCAGTGATCAGAAGACTTGTGTCATCCTTCATCGGCACAGATTAGGCTTATCCTTCTGAACCATGTGCTCCAAATATGGGGGAAAATGCTGTTGATCTAATGAATAAGAGTGGGTGTTTATGCAGGCTATGACATTTGGGAATGCACTTATGAAGGAAGAAAAACAAAAAAACTTAAAGAAAATACTGTTCAAAATTATGTTAATTTAAGAATGGAAACAACCTTGGGTCAGAATGAAAACCTCACTAGACCGCTCAACTACTCATTGTTAAAAACATAGAAAAGAGTTATTTCTGGATTAGATAAGTAATATTGCCATTTCTAACACCACAGGCTCTGGGGCATAATAGTGATTTTTTAATTGAAAAATGAGGAAAGAATTCCAAGGAGACCACTGAAGTATTTCTGGTCAAATTCTTCTTGGAGGCCATTTTATAAAACAAAAAAAACAAAAAACAAAAACAAAAAACGAGCATTTTGTGAGGCCTTCTGGCTATATCATAGGGTTGACAATGATGGTGAGGTGCCATTCTTTTCAAAGATAGTGAAATACCTACTTTCTGTATTTCTTTATTCAAACAAAAATCTCGACCATATGTATTTAAGAACTAGGGATTGCCAATAAAGTCAGTCTTTTTGTTTATATTACTTTACATGTCTATATTTAAAATGTACACACTTTAATAATTATATAAACATCTGAAGTATCAAACATGAAAACAACTAGGATTCCACAGGCTAAGAAACAAAATTATTGAGGTTGATCCAAGAAAAATCAGACTGTAGTTATAAGAAATATTTACAAAATTGATGGGATACTTTGTAACAGTGAAACATAATCTCTGAGTTTAATTAATTTGTAATATGTAATAGTATTTTCATCAAGGTAAGGAAATACCATTGAGTACTCTTGAACTATTTCATTGATTAATGTTCTGTTTAGAATTACCGTCCAGGTAATTCTATAAGTGAGGATTACACCAGAGAGGTAGAATCAGTGGGAGATATAAATTAATTAATTTATTACTGATTTATGCCAGTTTAGGGGCAGGCCATCAAGAATGGAAGGAACTCTTAGGTATAGGTTGAAGCTGCTATCTACAGAATTTCTTCTTATGGAAGCTTTGGCTCTGCTTTTAACCCCTTTTAACTAATTGCATCAGTCCCCTTTCAGACTATCTAAAACAATCTCCATTCAGACTATCCCCATTCAGACTATCTAAAATAATGTCCATTACTTAAAATCAACTGATGATGGATTTTAATCCTATCTACAAAAAATTTACAGCAACACCTAGAGTAGTGTTTAAAAGAATAACTGGGACTAGCCAACTAATATATCAAAAAGACCACTACAGTAATATGCTGAACTTTCAAATTTAAGTGTTGATTTCCCCAAAAACTCAAAGAGCATTGATGATTACATATTTGAAATTCAAACCCTGCTCTCTTAAAAAAATTATAAAAGTATAGTATATATTATATCTCTGGTCTTTCTTTCTTATCTAGTTTTCATGGGGATCAAGAAACTCACATCTTTCTTACTATAAATTTGTCTCAATTTTTATAAATATAATGGTGTAAGGGAGGTATTTCTGGATAAGGAGTTTCCTTAACTGGATGTCATAGCATATGCCTTCCCACTTTCCCTCTTTAAAAAAAAAAATTAGAAAGGATAATTTTACAGACACACTGAACATACTTGTCAATGATGAATAACATTTATATGAATATACTGATGTATTCATACTTTAATAGAGAATGAGAGAATTTATTTTATAATAGAATTTATTTATTTATTTATAATAGAATTTATTTATAATAAAATTATAGAGAATTTATATAGAGAGAATTTATTTATAAATATATTATAATTTATAAATATATTATAAATATATTTATATAGAGAGAATTTATTTATAATAGAAGTCTTGACCCATAGGAAGATAGAATAGATTTCAATTATGGAAGATATATCATGGGGTGTCTACAACATTGTAGAATGAGTCATATACTTTTCATTCTTTTCTTTTGACCTTGAAATTGGTATTGTTTAAAATTATGCAATATTTGTTCTAACAGCATAACAAGAAAGGCAACTAAAAATTATGATGAAAGACTTTTTTGCTGGTTTTAAATTTACTTAAGTGAAATTGACCTTATTTTCATCTAAAATGTTATGCCCTTTAACACATGTATAAATCCATGTAATTGCTACTACAATCTGAATGCATTAAAAAAAACTCTTAGGGGGCACCTGAGTGTCTCAGTAGGTTAAGCCTCTGCCTTCGGCTCAGGTCATGATCTCAGGGTCCTGGGATAGAGCCCCACATCCGGCTCTCTGCTCAGCAGGGAGCCTGCTTCCCCCCCTCACCCACTCTCTCTGCCTGCCTCTCTGCCTACTTGTGATCTCTCACTCTGTCAAATAAATAAATAAAATCTAAAAAAACAAAACAAAACAAAACAAAAAAACCTCTTGGATTGCCCATTTGTAGTCAGACCTCCCCCAAGATGTACTAGGCAACCATGGATTTGTTCTTTATCCCTATAGTTTTGTTGTTTTTCCTTTCTTCAGAATCTCATATTAATGAATGTTTTGAGACTGTCTTCTTTCATTTGGCATAATGTTTGGACATATATCCGTATTATGGTGTGTATCAGCAGTTTCTTCCTTTTTTATTACTAAGAGTATTTAATTATATGGATGTACCACAGTTTTTATCCATTCACCCAAGGAAGGTTATTTGGATTGCTTAAGTATTTTGTCAATTATAAATAGAGATGCTATAAACATTTGTGTGTATATACTAGTGTGAACATATATTTAAATTTCTGTGTAATGAATATCCAGAAGAGAAATTGTTGGATCACATGTTAAAGGTACGCTTAACTTTTTAGGAACCTACCAAACTATTTTCCAGAGTGACTATACCACTTTGTATTTTGATTGACACTGCACATGGGTTTCTGTTGCTTCACATCCTTGTCAACACTTGGCATTTTCAGGTTTTTCTGTTGTTGTTGTTGTTGTTATTGTTGTTTGCTTGTTTGGCCATTCTTATAGCTTTGAAGTGAAATCCATTGTAGCTTTGATCTGCATTTCTTGAATGTCTAATGATGTTGAATGTATTACATGCTTATTTGATGACTACATATCTTCCTCTCCAAATTTATTATTTTCCCTCTAAAATGTTTTGGCTATTCTATAAACTTTGACATTTTATATGAATTTTAGAATCTGCTTATCTTTACCTATAAAAAGTAGTATTAGGATTTTCATAGATCAATTTTAGGAGAGTTAACATCTTTTTTTTTATTTTTAAAGATTTATTTATTTATTTATTTGACAGACAGAGATCACAAGTAGGCAGAGAGACAGGCAGAGAGAGAGGAAGAAGCAGGCTCCCCACGGAGCAGAGAGCCCGATGAGGGACTTGATCCCAGGACCCTGGGATCATGACCTGAGCAAAAGCAGAGGCTTTAACCCACTGAACCACCCAGGCGCCCCTAGAGTTAACATCTTAAACATATTGTTTTCCAATCTATTACATTATTTATGTCTGTTTTGAATTCTTTCATTAACATTTTATAATTTTCAGAATACAGATCTTGTTTTTACTTATTTTTATTTTTTTAAGATTTTACTTATTTATTTGAGGGGCACCTGGGTGGCTCAGTGGTTTAAAGCCTCTGCCTTCGGCTCAGGTCATGATCCCAGAGTCCTGAAATCGAGCCCCACATCGGGCTCTCTGCTCAGCGGGGAGCCTGCTTCCTCCTCTCTCTGCCTGTCTCTCTGCCTACTTGTGATCTCTGTCCGTCAAATAAATAAGTAAAATCTTTAAAAAAAAAAAAAAGGTTTTAGGGGCTGCCTGGGTGGCTCAGTGGGTTAAGCCTCTGCCTTCAGCTCAGGTCATGATCTCGGGGTCCTGGGATCGAGTCCCGCATCGGGCTCTCTGCTAGGCAGGGAGCCTGCTTCCTCCTCTCTCTCTCTCTACTTGTGATCTCTCTCTCTATCAAATAAATAAAATCTTTAAAAAAAAAAGATTTTACTTATTTATTTGATAGAGAGACCACAAGCACAGGGAGAAGAGGCAGAGGGAGAAGCAGGGGTGGGACTCATTCCCAGGATGGTGGGATCATGACCACAGCCAGAGGCAGTAGCTTAACTGGCTGAGCCATCCAGGCGCCCCTAAAAATCCTGTTTTTAAAAATACATATCTATATACTTTCTCAGAGTCATTGTACATTGTTTTTTTCCTAAAATTTCTAATTTTTCATTGCTCGAAAATAGAAATATGATGGAGTTTTGTATGCTGACCTTGTATCCTATGACTTAAGTTCACTTATTAGTTCTAGGAATGGGGTATGTGGGTGTGGTTGTGTGTGCATGTAAAAATCCCTTTGGATATTTTACATTGATAATCACTACAAATAGAGACAATTTCATTCTTTCTTTCCAGAGAATTACTTTTGTTTACTTTTTCCTGCCTTTTTACAGTATCTTGAACATCCAGTCCAGTGTCGACTAGGGGTGGCTACAGCATGCATCCTTGTCTTGTTCCTGATCTTGTGGGAAAAACATTCAGTCTTTTCCATTAAGCCTGGTGTTTCCTGTGTGTGTGTGTGTGTGTGTGTGTGTGTGTGTGTGTGTGTACATAGTTTATCTTTATCCATTGAAAGACATTCATTGCTATTACAAGTTGGCTGTGAGTTTTAATAATAAGTAGGCTTGAGATTGTCAATTTTTTTTATCAGTTAATATCATCTGCTTTTTGTTCTCTAGAATCTTTAATGTTTGAACATAAACTATCCTTACATTTCTAGGGTAACTCCACTTGATGTGGTGTTTTATTTTTCCTTTCTGGCGTCTCACTGAGTTTTTACTTCATGGGATCCCCACATCCCTGCCCTCTGGCTAGAAAACCTGGTCTTTATTTTTCCTATTCTGTGGTCTACTTCTGATATTTGTGACTGCGGTTGAGATAAAGTGATGAGACAATGGAGAGAGAAAAAAGAAAAATAGGCAATGCAGATTCTCCCACAATGTTTGTACCACAGTTCCTCTGGACAGAGAGAGGGTTTTTGTGCCTGTTCAGCTCTTAATTCCATGGCTAGCCCCCTGCCACCATTGGAATGCCTGGGGCTGGATCAGGGGAGAATGGATGAAATAAAAATATAAGGGACTTTCTTTACTCTCTCTGATCCATCAGGTCTTCCTTTCCTACTAAGACCAGAAACAGAGGCTTCCCTTGGCACTGTTTTCTGTGCACAAACAGTGAGCAGCTAAAGAGTTCAAGTTTCCTTTGAGTTCAGACTGAAGTTCTGAAGTCACCAGAACACCAGAAGAGAAAGTGGGAAGCTCCCCGCCCTCCACCAGTTCAGTGATACCTAGAGTTAGTTTTCTTGTCCAACCAACTGCTCCTGTTATTTTTCAGAGTCCTCAGAGGGCCTCTGCGTGCACTGTATTCTGAGATTTTAATTGTGTTTAGGAGAAACAGAGTGGAATGTTCTTACTCCATGTTACCCAGAACCAGAACTGACACAGGTTTTTTAGATAAACAGTAAATGAAATACCCTCCATGCCCCTGAATAGAATATATTTGTTGTTAATATGTTAACTTAAAATGTATTTTGATTTTCCAACGTTCAGATGGTCATGACCCTGTATAGCTGAACTACACAGATTTTTAATCTGCAAACTTCAGTCCCCAGAAATCATAGTATGTAGGAAAAAAAATGCATATCATATATTTTTAAGTAAAAACTCAGATAGAGCCATACATGTAGACTACATACATAACAAAAAAAAATCTGACTACTTTGTAGTGTAGGAGTTTGAAAATAATTGCATTTCTCTGAATTCTCATTAATAGGAACCATTTGTTATTGGGAACAGCTTTATGACTCTGTCATCAGATGCAGCTCATTTTGTGGCCTTGCATTACTTTTATCCACTTTTGCTTAGCATAACTTATTCTTAGCAGGGCTGGAGCTTTTGCATTGTCGTCATCTAAGTGATTTATGTGGGGTGCAGAGTGATGGTGGAAAGAAGCAATATGTTTGGAGTGTGAGCAAACACACAGACTTGAGTTTTCCCTGCAAAAGGAGTTGCATCTCAGCTGGCATCTTTTAGCTAAAAATATTAGATGCTTGTTTTGACTATTAAGTCTGTTGCTGAACTCTGAGTAACGAAACAAGAAAAGTTAAGTATCTGTAAATTGGAGGATTTCTACGTTCACGGGAACCACAGAATTCCTGAAGAAACATTTGGCATGCCTCTGGCTAAGTTGTCCAAGATCTACAAAATGCCCATGAGCAGGGCTTCCTGGATTAGGAAGCATAGTGCTAGACAAAGAGAATGGGATAGAAAAACGAGAACACCTGCACTCTAGACGTGTTTTTATCTTAAAGGAATGCCTTACCTTTCTGTCATGGGTGGAATTTTCTAACACTTGAACTTTCATTGTCTCATTTCAGCTGCCCACCCCTGTTGTCCACTATGAAGAACTCATGTTATTTTTCCCACTTACAGGGATGGGAAACAAAGGCTCAAAGCAGTTAAGATCTTCTACTCTTTGTCATTCTAAGATTCTTTCCACTTGGATGTCATTAGACAGCTGTGTTACTACTAGGAGATTCAAATTCTTGATCTATAAAATTAAAGATTTTTATTCAGTTTTTTCCAACATCTTTCAAGTTTGATCTAGTAACATTTGCACATTTTAGACACCAGCCATAATCAGTTACTTTATAAATGATTTATTGGGAAATTTTTCAGTTCTTCAATCTACAAAATAGGCTCATATTCTGTCACTAAAATATCAAGCATTTCTTCTGATCACACTCCAGTGCACAAGTACTGACTGTGGATAATAACAGCATATATCTTAGTATAGTTGAATAGCATCTGATTTCTCATTGTGTTTACAGAATTATTCATTTTGAGAATTGTGATCTATTTTAAAGGCTATTAAATTTTGTGGATTCCAACCACTCACCCAAATTCTCCCAATCTAATTTGTCTCATTAATATAAACACTCAATAGAAAGCCAAAGGATACAAATGTGGAGTTCATTGAAGAGGAAATATAATTAGACACGTTAGATAGGTAAATACTCAGCATCACTAATAGCCAGATAAATGGAAATTTAAATAATGAGGCACCATTTTATACACATCAGAGTGGAAAAAATTATAAAACATTAATAACATACAGTGATGATAAGAATATATGGAAATAGGAAACCTCATATACTAGATCACATCAGCTAATATTTGTTAATACTTTATAGAGGGTTTGGCATATAGTCAGCACTTAAAATTTCTTGTTAAAAATCAATCAAGGGCCCCCTGGGTGGCTCAGTCATTTAAGCGTCTGACTCTTGATTGTGGCCCAGGTCATGATCTCAGTGTTGTGAGATTGAGCCCCGAGTCAGGCTCTGTGCTGATCATGGGACTGCTTGGGATTCTCTCTCTTCGTCTTCCTTTGCCCTACCCCATGCTCTGTCTCTTTCTCTCTCTCTTAAACAAAAATCAAATTAAATAAATTTGATTAAAATTTATTTTAAATTAAATAAATTAAATAAACTGCTAGTGCAAGTATGAGTTGATTCACATCTTTTCAAAAGTTATCTGGAAATATTTGTAAACATTAAAAATGCACTTAACTGGGGCGCCGGGGTGGCTCAGTGGGTTAAACCTCTGCCTTCAGCTCAGGTCATGATCTCAGGGTCCTGGGATCGAGTCCTGAACTGGGCTCTCTGCTCGGCAGGGAGCCTGCTTCCTCCTCTCTCTCTCTCTCTGCCTCTCTGCCTACTTGTGATCTCTGTCTGTCAAATAAATATTAAAAAAAAAATGCACTTAACTTTTGAATGACCTCTGCTATTTTTTGGCTCAGCAAGGAGCCTGCTTCTCCCTCTCCCTCTCCTTGCCACTCTCCATGCTTGTGCTCTCTTTCTCTGTCAAATAAATAAAATCTTTTTAAAAAAGATATAATAAAGATTGTAATAGGGCTAATTGCACTATGCATGTCCATGGCAGGTGACTGGTAATATAGATTAACTCACTAGCTGAGAGGGCTGAAATATAAAGAGACTTTGTGCATAATTTGCATAAACTAAATTTTGCTTTATAGTATGAGTAGACAAAACAGTGTACAGATACATGAACCTTTAGAAAAAGAAGATGGCAATTCTGTTTTTCTTGTATCGCATGGCCGGAATTGAAGTGGAGCAGAGCATACTTGGATCTGACTTATGTCTGAACCCAAGAAAACTAACCATAATTTCTTAGCAACCCCAATACAAGGAAATTCAATGAAGTTTAGGTCTGCAGCACCTTATCGCAAAAAGTTACCCTAAAGTCTGGAACATTTGTTAGATGATACCTGGTAACAAATCTAGTTTCTTCTGTTCAATTGGGAGTCCTTAAATATTTAACAATGCCTTGTATTTACTGAAGGATTTTTATATAAGCATCCCCTACCCCATTTTTAATAGATGCCTGTGTATACAACACATTTTCCCATTTTTAAATGTCATTGACTTTCAAATATTGTCTTTTCACAAAGCAATTTACAGACCTTGTTGTTTTAAAAATACATGCCAGACTTGGACTTGCTACAGATAGCACACCACACTTGCACAGCTGTTTCGTCAACCTTACCTGGCATCATTTTCAAAATTCCAGGACAAGACAGGAGTCCCACAGCCAAATGCCTGGAACACAGCCAGTCTCACAGCGCTGAGTCAATATGACACACAAACAGTGAGTCAGAGCTATCTTTGGTTCTTGGGTCTATAAGACATCAAACAAAATACATTCTCTCTTTTCTCTCTCCCCCTTTCTTTCTGTTTCTCTCTCTCTTTCTCTTTCAATCTCTCTCTCTCTTTGATCTATAAAATTATATTTCTTTGAGGGAAATATGGGTGCTCTGACATCATGGGTCCAAAGTTTGTTGGAAAGCTCTCTGGGAAGCAACATAAGTTATACTTTGGCCTTTTTCAGGGATGGCCCTACATGTGGAGAGCACTGGCTGTCATTAATGATGCTTCAGATGTGAAAGGCAGCAATCATGTAGCTGCTTTTTAAAAGGAAAAATTCAGGTGTGGCGAAGTATTTGCTAGAAAGATATTAAAATGTGACCCTTACTGTTTAATCTGTAAGAGCAGCACCTAGTGCTTAGGATGTTTTGTTACTACTTAAGACATGGCCTGGGTACATTAGCCTGAGGAGCAGTTTGGTGGGGTATAAATTTTGATCATCTAAAATAAATGACCTATCAGATAGAAATCATACCTTTGACAATGTGGGATTTTCACCAGAACTAAATAGCTCAATATTAGTGAAATCTGCACACTGTTTTTAATCATAAATTACATATAGCAAGCTAGAGAGCAGGAATATGGAACAAGCTAATCTGATAATTGCTTACTCTGTTTTCATGATCTAGTTTTGTAACTCTTGGCACTGAAAGTGGTGGTATAGGTATAGGTAGAGTTTCATAAGAGTATCTGAAAGCTTTCATGACAAAAAAAAAAAAGTGGGTGATTATCACTGAAAAACTTGAATAAAGCAGGTCAGAGTTTGAGAATCTCAGCGTTTTCCCATACCTCCCAATGTCACTATTTTAGCTTCTATGCCAGTTGGAAATGAAGCAGAAAGCAAAAGAGCAGCAACATTGAGCAGTGAAAAGTCAAGCAAATATGTAAGCCATGAGGTTAATCAATGACTGAGTATTTTGTGATGTTGGGGAGGGCAGAACAAATTTGCCACCAAATGATATGACAAACTTGTGAAATACACCTCAAAGGCAGAATTACAGACTGATACACCATACATAGGACTAACCAAGGAGTCTTTGGCTGAACAAGAATCTTTTAGCCAGTTTCTAAGTACCTCATGGATCTCAGTCCATTTTCCTCTTTATTCCTATAGTGTTATTAGTAAAGAGACTATACCAGGCAACAGTTTTAATGGTGTCCTGTCACAGTATGTTTGCAGATTGGAGCCCACTAAAAATACCTTGTGAACTAATGATCAACCGTTACTGGCAGTCCATGACTTAATAATGACCCATAGATAAAAATGTCAGTTATTGTCCCTGCTGCCTCTCAGAACCACTGATTTTCTTTCCCTGTCACCTGCCTTCTCCCCACTCCTCCATGCTGTGGTAGCTCTAAAGGAAAACCTAAAAATTTGCTACTCTTTAGGGGGCCTGGGGATTAAGAAACAAAGACATGAAGCAGTAAGAGAGGGAAAAAAAGGTATACTTTAGGGGAAATAGAGTTTTATACTACTAGACTGGGCCGATATACCTGCTCAGGGACTTAATGCCAAAAACTGTTTCATGAATTAGCTGAATTTTTCCCAAAGCTTCATATTGGGTCAAAGGTCAAGGTCCTCTTATTGGCTTCAAAAATTAGCAGAGTATCTGTTGAGTGGCTGCTAAATAAGAAGCATTTGATAGATATTTTATTCTCATAGTCACCCTTTGAGCTATGATACTATGAATCACATTTAAAATCTGAGCAAGCAAAGGCCCAGAAAAAGGTTAAGTAATTTACCAAAACCAGGGTGATGTCGAGCCCCAGAGAGTATCTCTGCTGCTTCTTCTGCCATGCCACCCTGCCTTCTGCATTATCAGTACTTCATATTTTAGTGTGATTAACTCAGTCTAGATCCATTCATTCATCCAAGGTCTGGCAAACATTTGTTGAACACCGTGTGGGGTACTCTTTTAATTCCTGAGACTTCACAAGATCAGGTGCTCCAGGAAATTGGGTTTGATGTGGGGATGGGTCAAGTGGAGTGGGTGCATGTTGGTTATTCAGCAGAAGTATGGATGGGTACTGCCTGGGGAAGGCCCCTTTGGATTTTGTACGGCAAGACCCAGAAAAGAACTAGATAACAGGAAATGAGGAAAGGCTAATGGCTCATCTCCTCCTCTGATTTGCCCCAAATCACTTTTCCTTTCCTTCTCCTAATATCCTCCATGGTATTCCTTATGTTCCACAAGTGAAACCATATGATAATTGACTTTCTCTGCTTGACTTATTTAACTCAGCATAATCTGAGTGCATAAAGACTAGATATATATATATAGATAGATATATAGATATATACTAGATATATAGATAGACATCTATCTATCTATCTATCTATATATCTAATATCACTAGATTTGATAGCTTTTAAATGTGTCATTGTGGCTAGTTTGAACTGTATTTCCCAAAATTCCCTGTGTGTTTCTGGTTAGGGTGGTAACAAAAAAATATTTTTGTGAGAGATTTGGAAGGAAAGAGTGAAGCAGCAACCATTTTGTCTTTATTCTCAAGTCAAAGCAGGTGCTTCTCCAGCTCATACATGTTGCCATTTATCCACTGGCCCACCTTGGGATTTGATAGTAGCCAAGCCTACAGCTATCTCATCTTCCCCCAATCTTCCTTCAGTTTCTCTGACTTCTGGGCCAAGGGTGTGTGTCTAGCTCCATAACAAAGGGTCCCAGCTTCTCCTGCAGTACACTTTATTAAGGTCAGAGGCAGTTCCACTCTGTCCTTCTGAAGTTGCAGTCAGCTGTGCTCATAAATGCCAGCTTCTCCTCATGCCCCCCTTCACATCCATCTTTCATTCCCATTTGCGTCCTATGCATTGCAAGCTCCAGCATCAGAAACAAAGGAAGTAGTTTACTGAGACTGTTTAACTAGCTTCCACATTGTGCATGGGCAAATTCTTATATTAAAACCTCTGATTATGGATGGGTCTGGAGGAGATTATACTGAGTGAAATAAGTCAAGCAGAGAAAGTCAATTATCATATGGTTTCACTTACTCGTAGAGCATAAGGAATAACATGTAGGACATTAAGAGAAGGAGAGGAAAAGTAAATTGGGGCAAATCGGAGGAGGAGATGTGCCATAAGAGACTGTGGACTCTGAGAAACAAACAGAGGGTTTTGGGAAGGGGAGATGGGTGAGCCTGGTGGTGGGTATTATGGAGGGCACGTATTGCATGGAGCACTGGGTGTGGTGCACAAACAATGAATCTTGAAACACTGCATCAAAAACTAATGTATTTTATGGTGACTAACATAAGACAATAAAAAAATAAATAAAACCTCTGATTAAAAAAACAAAAGAACAGAAATACCTCTGATTGAACACTAAGTAAGGAGAGGTCCAAATGTTCTCCCCTCACACATCTAGATTATGTGACCTAACTGTGTCTCATGCTCTTTGAACCTCAAATGTTTATGCGCCTCAGGGATCATGCACCTCTTTCATTCTTGGTCTTTGCTATAGACTGAATTTTGTATGTTGAAACAAATTAATATGTCCAAGCCAAATCCCTAAAGTGACAGTATTTGCAAGTATGCCATTTGGAAGGTGATTAGGTCATTATGTATTACGTGTTATGGATGTACCATTATTTAAATTATACAAGTAATAGACACACATAGTCAAGAATGCAGAAAGCTATGAAATACAAAATAAAATCGGCTTTTCCCCTTGACCTCATTTCCATTCTGCTATTGCAGTCGCTTGTTAAAAGTTCATTATATTAGTCACACAAAGTTTAAGTTCTGTGCTACCCCTCTATTTTTTGATTTGTCAACATTAAAGAGTAACTATTCACTTCTTAAATAAAGGTTGAAAATTCACTGTGTTTAGATCATCTTCCATTCCTCTGCCACAAAGTAAACATTTTTTACTGATGCATTTTTAGTTTTCATGTAGTAATTTTAACTTTAAACTCCATTTTTAAGCTTTTGTTTTTTTCTATCAGCTTTTAATAATATCTGCTGATTCTCTTCTATGAAAGACAGGGAAATTAATTCACCTGTTGACCTTTTCCTAGATCTTATTTTTTCCCCATCCCATGTCTCAATTTCTGTCAGCTATATCATGATATCTTTGCAACATCAAAATTAATGATCTTGACTAGTATGTTCAATTCCATCACTAATAGTTAAAGTTATCTCCTTTATTTCTAGGGTGGTTTTTTTTTTCCTCTCAAGACTGAAAACCGATAGATAACATTTGTTATACCCACACTTAAATACATCTATTTACTGTCCAACCAAATAAAATATTTGGATCATAAAAAAGAGCAATAAAATCCTTTGTAACTAGAACTTCCAAAAAGCAAGGGATAATGGCTTTTCTTTATTTCATTTTCTATGTCCTTCATTTCTGGATCACTTTTAAATATCTTTTTCTTGTATCTTATGTAATACTTCCTTGAATCACCAGGGACACATCTGCAACTGAATAGAGTTGGGTATACTACTTCTTGTAACAGGGGAGACACATACCAATGGAAACCATTGCACATCTCAGTAAGATGCTGTTAGAATTAACTGACTGTAGTATAGGATTTGGGGGACAGTTTAAGTAAGCAGGGTCTGCTTTAGATTGCATACTCTGAGGAGGTTAGAATAATTCTGTGATTGGGTGTCTTAGTAAATCTTTTCGGTAAGGAGAGAATATTTGATGGAGGTTAAAGCCATAGTTAATAAAGAAGGAGCAATTACTCTTATGAGCCAGGATATGTGGTTTGGACATTGTGTTTGTGTTCAGACATGACTATGTAGTGGTCTTAACTTGTCTTGTTTCATGATTGTCACAGAGTTGCCATGTATAATGTTGATGTGCTGTGAAATTGTTTATGTTCAAGAAGAAACCAAGGCCTAGCAATGATAGCCAGACCAGCCTATAGCAGCACCAAGACTTACCTGAAAATTCCAGGCCACCTGGATGTCAGGGGTTGCTAGCTGTCTATCTATCTATGTATCATCTATCATCTATCCATCTATTTTTTGTCCTATCCATATATTATGTGTATGTGTGTGTGTGTATGTGTGTGTATGTATGTGTGTGTGTGTATATATATATATATAGTTTGTATATATATAAAATCTTACATATATATGTATATGTGGATGAATGTAAATATATAATCATATGCATATACATAGATGTGTTTGCTTTTGTGTGTATATGTACACATATGTATATGCACACATGTATACATATGTATGTACACACACACACACACACAAATATTAGTGATTCCTAACTGGGGAGATATTATCCTCCCCACTGTCCTACTTACTAGGGATGCTGCTAAGTATTCTATAATGCACATGGTAAATCTTCACAACATAGAATTATCTGGCCCAAAATGTTAATGGTGCTGAGGTTGTGAGATTGAGAAATCCTGGTATATAGATATATGTATACATACACATAAATAAACATATACACAAAATAGCACATACATACATGTATTTTTACACATGTACATGTATATATATGCAGGTGTGCAATATAATAGGTGAGAAATTATCTGAGTTCCTATGCATACTTCAATTTTTCCAAATTTATTTTCTTCTTACACTTGATTAATAATTTGGCTAGGTATACAACTGTAGGCTTAGGATTTGAAAATATTACTCCACTATGTTCTGTTATTCAGTATTGCTGATGAAAAGTCTGAAGTAAATGTGGTTTTTAATTTTTTTAAAGATTTTTAAATTTTATTTATTTTGACAGAGATCACAAGTAGGCAGAGAGGCAGGCAGAGAGAGAGGAGGAAGCAGGCCCCCTGGTGAGCAGAGAGCCTGATTCAGGGCTCAATCCCAGGACCCAGGATCATGACCTGAGCCGAAGGCAGAGGCTCCAACCCACTGAGCCACCCAGGCACCCCTGTGGTTTTTAATTTTTGATAGTTTTTTTTTTTTTTTACTCTCTCCTTTTCTTGAATTTTTTAAGATTTATTTATCTAGGTGTGGATTCTTTTGTAATTTTTCCATTAATTCTGTGAGTCTTTTTAACAAAAGTATTTATACTATTCTTTAGTTTGGAAGTTTTTTTCTTAGTTTTTAAATGTTTTCTCTCCTCTGTTTACCATTTTCCTTACTTTGTTTTTCCATGCTTTTTGGGTCTATCCTCCACATATTGTCTCTTTCTTTTTATTGTATAGCTTAGGAAACATCTTTAATTTGGACCACTTATTTGGTCTGTTTATTTTATTTATTTTTATTTTTTAAAAATATTTTATTTATCTACTTGACAGACAGATATCACAAGTAGGCAGAGAGGCAGGTAGAGAGAGAGGGGGGAATCAGGCCCCCCGCTGGGCAGAGAGCCTGATGCGGAACTCCATCCCAGGGCCCTGGGATCATGACCTGAGCCAAAGGCAGAGGCCTTAACCACTGAGCCACCCAGGCGCCCCTGGTCTGTTTATTTTATTAATCAGAAAACTTACTGTTTTTTATTTTAAAAATCATAGCATAATTTTCAAAATTTTTAATTTTTAAAAAGTTTTCTTTTCCCTATCATGTCATCCTGGTTTTATTTTAAAAATACAGTACCGTTTGAAAATCTCTGAAGTTATTAATTATATATTTTAATTATTTTTTTCTCTAATGACTTGTTTTTAGGCAGTTTTATTTTTGCTGTTTTTTTTTTTTAGGCAGTTTTATTTTTGCTGTCACCCATAGTGTTGATTGTCCTCAACTCTCTGCTCCATCTTGATTGCACTTTTATAATTAATTGAATGACTAGATTAATTAACATAAACAAGGAGCCTGGAGACCCACACAATTGCCAGGAGGATGACTTGACTCTAGAGATGGATCAGGAGAAGTTATTTCCCTCAAGGGCAGATTGGATTTTCTGGTTTCTCCTACTTTATCCATTGTGGCAGCCAGGACTTGTGCAAAGCTCCAGTGTCTCTCTCATAGAACCTTAAACCCTCCCCAGACAGATTACAGACTTTCTTTAATTTATGTCAGGGTTTTACCATGAGGGCGAAATCCCTTTATGTCAGCCACTCTGTTCTCCTGTGCAAGAATGGAAGAGGTTACTCTCTCAGCTATTTTATAATCAATTATTTAATGATTTTTTCTAATGGCTCCGAGACCCACTTTTGGGAAAACTACTGGCGGGTAGTCTGGGTTTCTGTCTTCAGGGACCTTCTGCATGTTGGTGCAGGGTAAACATTGCACAAGTCTATATGAATGGAGACCCCTGGAGTAGTGCAGTGCACAACTTGAGAACTACAGCTCTGCTATTTCATTACTCTGATTTTTCTGCCACTTTCAGTCTAGCTCGTGAAATATCTCTAAATTCTTACCTTCATGGATTCCCAGTGATACCATTTTTCTCTCTTACAAATATTATATAAGTATTTAATATGACTTTGGAAGGAAGGAAAAAAACAAGTATTCTTAGCCCAATGACTTGAATCAGAAACCATGCATTGTATTTATTTATATTATTTTCTCTGGATACTATCTCCAATTAGATTAATCCCCTAATATTATCACTCTAGAGAAGAGGAGATATAAGCAAGTTTCTCATAATATTTATGTATAAAAATTTCAATTTTATTTATGAAAAACTATGACTTCTTCAGAATAACACAGAAGTCATTGAGAAATTCCTTGGGAACTATCTTTACTAGCCGCAGATACTTGAAACATAGAAACACATTAAATAAAGTTTACGTATATAAGTGAGTCACGAGGATGGAAGTTGCTTTCTTTTAAATTACTTTTTAAAATAATGATGATATTTATGTCTGGAAATTATCCTACTGAAAATTTCAGGTAAAATATAAGTAAATTCTATTTAAGGGGGAAAGCATTAGATAGTCTTAAAACTTCTAGTTCAGGAAGGAGGAGAATTGAATTTGAAGAAAAGGAATAAAAGACTGATTCTTGACTACCGTTTTCTTTCCTATTCTAACCAATGGAAAACAATCAGTTGTATCTTTGGCTTGATATTTGTCAACCAAAGGAGGACAAGCAATGTGTCACAGGTTAGGTTGCCTGAGAACCAAACTCTAAGATGGAGATCTGCCTGCATGATATTTATTAGGGAGTGCTCTTAGAATTGACACCATGGAAGGGAGGGAAAAGAAGCTGGAGAACAAGTTGGAACAGTATGTATCCTAACCAAGACCTCAGCCCATCCCATAGGGAGCTCTGGAACTCTTCCGGTGTTTCAAGGATTCTCTAACTAGGATAAAATAGCTGAGCCTTGATATACCCAGACTGCTCAGCTGTTGGATATAGGCTAATACCTGTAGAGGTATGACTTGGCTAAGGGAGCTTTCTTTTACTGAAGATAGCCCTCAAAAAGGCTAATAGTTGACGGCCATCTTTTGATACCACACCCAACAGCCAGGGAAATAGTAATTCCCTGAAAGGCAGTCCAGGCAGTACATCATGCACTAATCAAAATGCACCATTTCTACCACTTGGATTCACTTCTTATAGGTTCTGGGGATATCTTCTTTCTCTTTGTGAAAGGGGAGCTTCGAAGAAGAAAGTTAATGGGAAAAACTAGCCCCACCTGCTAGCCCAGGTTCCAATAACACAACAGGAGATGTTTCTCAAAAGCCATAAATACTGACTACAGATGAAGAGGCCTTGCTCCAGAATCCTAGAGGTCTGCATGATATTTTCCCATTAGGGTTTGTTATAAAGCCCATATGGTATCCTTTCCACACTAATATTTCTAGTACCACAGGGTCTTCTGAGCCATATGATCACAACTCAGAGTTGCCTGCACTGTAGCGAGGATTTATTACAGAGTGCTTTCCTGCTCTGGGGCCCACTCATAGCCACCAGTCTTTCAAGTACTAGCTGTATCTCCAGGCATGAAATACGCTGCCTCCAGGCCTACCAGCCCTATGTTTCATTCTTCACTGGTGGGTGCCACAAACTGCAGTAGTATGTCCTGTACTTTGGAGAGAAAGTCCTAGCATGCTGAAACCTTAAAATGTTTATTAACCCAGTGGGCCCCGAACCTATTTCATTCGATTTATTTCACACTCTCCAAGGTTTTCATCATACTTACCACTTCTTGCTCATTCAGTTCAATTAGAATAACGTCATTTATGTAATAGTAGAAAAGTATGATGTTCTGTGAAATTATCGGACAACTGGATTTCTTCAAACTATGTTAATGTCAAGAAGACAGAATAGCTACCATATCCTAGAGCAAAACTGTAAATATATTCTGTTGTCTGTTCTTTTCTACTGACAAAGATACAAAAGAAAACATTCACCAGATCAAATCAGTGGCCACTTAACAAGTTCCTGAGGTCATGCTAATCCGTTCTAGCAAATATACCGCATCTGGCACAACAGCAATAACTGGTGCTATTGTTTTCTTGAGTTTACAATAATCTACTTTATCCTCCAATATTTGTTGTTTTTTCTTCTTGTATTTTGGGTTTCCTTTTCTTCTTTTTCTTTTCTCTTTCTTTCTTTCTTTCTTTCTTTTTTTTTTTTTTTGTGGGGATAAGACGTGTATTAAACAAAACTGATGATGACTCTCTCTCCTGTGTCTTTTAGGTATTTGGGGGTAATATTAATTTCTGCCATTCCCCTGCAGTGGGGTATTGTTGTTTATTTATCCTAGCAAGGAGTTTAGATGGAGCAGTTTTAGAGATTTCTACTTTTTTAAAAAGGATTTTATTTATTTATTTGAAAGACAGAGCATGAGCAGAGAAAGCAGCTGGGAGAGGGAGAAGCAGACTCCCCACTGAGCAGGAAGCCCAATGCGGGCCCTGATCCCAGGACTCTGGGATCATGACCTAAGCCAAAGGCAGACACTTAACCAACTGAGCCACCTAGGTGCCCCTCTAGTTGGTCTTAATAGCTCTTGTACCACAGGCCAAAAACCTAGTGTATGGGGTGGTACCAAGTAGCAAATATAATCATTATATACTCAGGGACTCACATGATTATTGGTGAGTCTGCATATTCAGTGGACACACTGTGAACTATGCACAGGCCAGCAGCCCATTTGTTATCTATTATTATATGATCTCACTATAACAAGAGGTCATAACATACTTCAGGTATTACAGTATCACATCTCATCTCAAACCTGTGTCCAACAGTTCTTAAAATGTTTAGATATTTCTCTTTGTTTAGTGTACAGTTGCCTTGGTAAGTACCTGAAGGTCCCTTTTGGACAGGACTTGGAGATTACAGCCATCTACAATTGTTGTGGCTTTGCAGGACTATTTCTTTTGGTGACTTAGTCTATTTTTTAAAAGTCAATGTGTTATCCATTCATCTGTTGAAGGTCATCTTGGTTCTTTCCACAGTTTGGCGACCGTGGCCATTGCTGCTATAAACATTGGGGTACAGATGGCCCTTCTTTTCACTACATCTGTATCTTTGGAGTAAATACCCAGTAGTGCAATTACAGGGTTATAGGGAAGCTCTATTTTTAATTTCTTGAGGAATCTCCACACTGTTTTCCAAAGTGGTTGCACCAACTTGCATTCCCACCAACAGTATAAGAGGGTTCCCCTTTCTCCACATCCTCTCCAACACATGTTGTTTCCTGTCTTGATAATTTTGGCCATTCTAACTGGTGTAAGGTGGTATATCAATGTGGTTTTAATTTGAATCTCCCTGATGGCTAGTGATAATGAACATTTTTTCATGTGTCTGATAGCCATTTGTATGTCTTCATTGGAGAAGTGTCTGTTCCTATCTTCTGCCCATTTTCTGATATGATTATCTGTTTTGTGTGTGTTGAGTTTGAGGAATTCTTTATAGATCTTGGATATCAACCTTTTGTCTGTACTGTCATTTGCAAATATCTTCTCCCATTCCGTGGGTTGCCTCTTTGTTTTGTTGACTGTTTCCTTTGCTGTGCAGAAGCTTTTGATCTTGATGAAGTCCCAAAAGTTCATTTTTGCTTTTGTTTCCTTTGCCTTTGGAGATATATCTTGAAAGAAGTTGCAGTGGCTGATATTGAAGAGGTTACTGCCAATGTTCTTCTCTAGGATTCTGATGGATTCCTGTCTCACGTTGAGGTCTTTTATCCCTTTCGAGTTTATCTTTGTGTACAGTGTAAGAGAATGGTCGAGTTTCATTCTTCTACATATAGCTGTCCAGTTTTCCCAGCACCATTTATTGAAGAGACTGTATTTTTTCCACTATATATTTTTTCCTGTTTTTGTTTTGTTTTGTTTTGTTTTTTAGATTTTATTTATTTGACAGAGAGAGATCACAAATAGAGAGAGAGAGAGAGAGTGAGAGGAGGAAGCAGGCTCCCCACCTAGCAGAGAGCCCGATGTGGGACTCGATCCCAGGACCCTGAGATTATGACCTGAGCTGAAGGCAGAGGCTTAACCCACTGAGCCACCCAGGTAGCCCCTATTTTTTCCTGTTTTGTCGAAGATTATTTGACCATAGAGTTGAGGGTCCATATTTGGGCTCTCTACTCTGTTCCACTGGTCTGTGTCTGTTTTTGTGCCAGTACCATGCTGTCTTGGTGATCACAGCTTTGTAGTAAAGCTTGAAATCAGGTAACGTGATGCCGCCAGTTTTATTTTTGTTTTTCAACATTTCCTTGGCCACAGTCACCAAACTGTGGAAAGAACCAAGATGCCCGTCAACGGACGAATGGATAAGGAAGATGTGGTCCATATACACTATGGAGTATTATGCCTCCATCAGAAAGGATGAATACCCAACTTTTGTAGCAACATGGATGGGACTGGAAGAGATTATGCTGAGTGAAATAAGTCAAGCAGAGAGAGTCAATTATCATATGGTTTCACTTATTTGTGGAGCATAACAAATAACATGGAGGACATGGGGAGATGGAGAAGAGAAGGGAGTTGAGGGAAATTGGAAGGGGAAGTGAACCATGAGAGCCTATGGACTCTGAAAAACAACCTGAGTGTTTTGAAGGGGTGGGGAGTGGGAGATTGGGGGAACCAGGTGGTCGGTATTAGGGAGGGCACATATTGCATGGAGCACTGGGTGTGGTGCAAAAACAATGAATACTGTTACAATGAAAAGAAATTAAAAAAAAAAAAAATCTCCAAAAAGAAAAAAAGAAAAGCCAATGCATTTAGGTCCAAAACCTGGCTCTAAAATGGAAGCTATTATGAGTAAGACATTGTGAATGGTAGGACATTGGGTAAGACATTGTGAATATTTACCCTTACCCACAACCTCCTGATTTTTTTTATCACTGATTTTATAGTTTGAGTTTCTCAAACTATAAAACCTATAGTTATATAGTTTGAGAAATACACTTTTGGCTACTTCTCTGTTATTCCCCTTGGGATCTTATATTCTATTAACCATCTCTGTAACTCTCTTCAAGTTATGTTCCTTGGCTCACTGATTCGACTCCAACCTTAATGTTCATTATATGGCAAATGCCTTCATGTGCATGCTTCTAGTTAATGTGCATGCTTCTGCCACTTTGTCTCTATTGTGTTGGGTCCTGTCATCCCCATTGCTATTGGTGATCTCAGGTCTGTAGTGGTATTTGCCACTCACCTGGGTTAGAGAGGAGAACAATAGATGAACTTCTTGGTGATGTTATGAATAGTCTCACCAGCATATTCATTATTTTTTTGGTAAATGGTATATCCCACTTGCCCTCCCATGGAAAAGAGTAGTCAAATGGGATTTCTGACCTTATATAATACATTCCCTCTAACATATCCATAGCTTTGAGACTTTCATCTCTTATTCCAGCATCTGCCATGGCAATTCTGACATCAACACCTCACTTAGAATGGGCCATCTAAGGGACATGTTAGCAAATGCCACCCTAGGTATATGTTCACATCATTTCCCAGGGTTCTCCCCCAGGATGATACATTCACCTGTATACTTAAAGAGCCCTGTCCAAATTTATTTTCTATCCTCACCCTTGGCTCAGCATCTTCAGTATCCTGTCCCAAGCACAAACTCCCATCTCATGTTGGTACATGTTGGTCAGGTTCTAGTGGTTTTTAAAGGTTTAATTCCTTTTTATCCCTTAGTAGGTCTAGTGGCAAACTGCCTAGGTTATTATAAAATTTTGGATAATTCATTGTCCTGGTAGACAGAAGGTGAAGAGAAGTTACATCCTGAAGACATATGTTGTCTTTGAGAATAAAGGCCTCTGCATTTTGTTCAAAGAGAGATTGCTAACTCTAATAAGGTTCAGTTACTTAGGTCATTTCTGCAAGTTAAAGGGCTTCAGGGGAATCTGCAGATTCAAGATTTTTAGATTATTACCTACAAACTCCCATTCCAAGTATCAGTGCTTTCTTCTTTCACAGTAAAGACTCTGACCTGGGCATGGCCCATCTGCCCTGGCTGGGAATTGAATCTTACTTTGGAGCTTGGTTTCTTACAGTTCAGTCCTGGGCATGGCCCTTGGCTTTTTCCTGCCCTCCTGGGTTAGGAGACTAAGGCCTTTTGAAACCAAATAAGCTATTTTTCTTTCACACTTAGATTTTAGTTGTGTATTAATCACGTTTAACTTTTAAAAAAATTTAGTGATTTAAAAAAATCACTTTTAGCTTGTTGGGGTTTTTTTGTTTGTTTCTCTGTTCTAATTTGTTTTGCTTTTCCCCAGAGGGTTTATAGAGCTTAGCAAAAGCAACCCAATTCCAGTGTTCCTGATGTTACAGTTTCCTCCAAAATGCTCACTTGTTTCCTCCATAATTCTCTAATGTACCATACAAGCTAATGAAGTCTCTTCCACAGCATGACATTACAGCTTTCAAACACTGATGGAAGTATTAATAATTCCATTGGCACCTTATACATAGAAGCTATCTACGTTCACCTACTACCAATGATGGGTTCTTTGTTTCCATCACTAGACAGGGACAGATGATCCAGCTTCAAAATCCCAGCCAATATCTGGTTTCTCTGACCACTGATGATATAGAAGATTGGTTTCCATAAGAAGTGACTCTGCTGGCAAAATGAATGTGCAGGAGCTGTTTTATTAAAGAGTGCCCTTGGGATCAACACCTGTGGAGGGAAGAACAGGAAAGAAAGCAGTGGAACTGGGGTTAAATCTCAACAAAGTTGTAAACTGGCACCATGGGGAGTTCTGCATCAGCGGTGTATCAGGTCAGGATAAAGGGGTCTTTTTACCCTCTAATTGATAAATGTTGGTACTCATGCTTCCCCTCGAAGGAAGCAAAAGTTTTCTTCAGCCAAGATGATTCTAACAGTGAACTGACGTATCAAGGCAGCTTCCAGCATCAGGGGAAAATACCCTGCAATTATCATATGGTGTCATATCATATGGTATCATTATAGCTGAAGGAACATCTTACAAACTGAGAATAGAAATAAAGAATTTGTGGTCAAATAATGTAAATAGTTTCTATTTCTGCCATTTTCAAAATATTACTTGAAGAAAATAACTTAAGCAAGAAAGATTCATCTGTTACTCATTCATTTCTTTAAAAATGTTACTTGTTGAGAAAAAACTTAGGCACTTGTTCAGTTTCAGATGTGAGTAAGATAAAGTCCTACTTTCATGAAGATTACATTTTATAGAAAGGGACAGATACTAAATCCATAGGCAACAAATATACAAGATAATTTCAGATAATTTAGCAATGAGCATATGTTATATGCATAATTTAGTATACTTTATTGGGCACCAGCTCTATTCATACACTGAGAACCATATCCTGTCTTTAATTAAACAAGGAGGCTGTTTGTCTGATGTGTCTCTAATGCCATAGCAACATATATAAGCAAACTGAAATCTAAC
Organism: Enhydra lutris kenyoni; assembly: GCF_002288905.1. Taxonomy (NCBI): domain Eukaryota; kingdom Metazoa; phylum Chordata; class Mammalia; order Carnivora; family Mustelidae; genus Enhydra; species Enhydra lutris. The sequence goes on along the minus strand of NW_019154085.1, from coordinate 60,194,536 downwards.
ATGCCTCAAAGTTACTAAACCGAAATGCTAGGGAAATCTGGGGCACTTGGGTGGCTCAGTAGGTTAAGCGTCTGCCTTTGGCTCAGGTCATGATTTCAGGGTCCTGGGATCAATCGAGCCCCATGTTGGGCTCCCTGCTCAGCAGGGAGTCTGCTTCTCCCTCTCCCTCTGCCTCTTTGCCCCTGCTTGTTCTCTTTCTCTCAAATAAATAAATTCTTTTAAAAAATGCTAGCGACAACCAATCATAAACAACCAGCTGGGTTTTAAGCTATAGCCAATCAAATAATGTCCTTTCTTTGTTTCTATGCTTTCTCCCTATAGACATTCTCTGACTTTTGATGATTTATTTTACAATTTTTTTCTAACTTTATGATGCTGTGAAATGATACACATTCAGTAGAAACTATACTTTGAATTTTGAATTTTGATATTTTTCCCAGGCTAATGATATGGGATACAGTCTTCTCTCATGATGCTGGGAAACAGCTGTGAGCTGCAACTCCCAGTCAGCCACACCATCATGAGGATGAACAACTGATACAGTCACAACCATTCTGTACCCATTCAGTAATCCATCTCTCACTTTCAGTACAGCATTCAATATTACCTGAAATATTCAACACTTTATTATAAAATGGGCTTTGTTTTAGATTATTTTGCCCAACTGCAGGCTAATGTGTTGTGAGCACATTCATGGTGGCCTGGCTAAGGTTTGATGTTTAGTAGGTCAAGTTTATCAGATGCATTTTTGACTTATAATATTTTCAGCTTACCATGGTTTTATCAGGTTGTAATCCATTGTACGTTGAGAAGATCCATATAAGACTTTGACCTGACTTTTGTCCACAAGTGTTCCTAACTATTTCCAGATTAATGCTGCCCAATTTGAATAGATTTTTGCTCAAATACACTCTCGTACTGTGCCTCAGTTTATCTCTCCAACACCTCAGTGAATTTACAGTCTTACTGGGGCAATCAAAGAGGCAAATAGAAAAAGTACAAACTATAAATGAGTGTGATTAAGATTCAAATAAATCACCCAAATAACTATTATGTGGTATTTCTAAATGTGTAGTCACAGGTACACCAGAGTCTGAATCAACTGCAGTTTTGATTAAAAATGAAGATTCTAGGATTTATAGAATCCTAGAAATCCAAGTTCTTGGATTTGTAGAATCAGAATTGCTAAGTTGGAACCTGGGATGTGCATTTTGTAAGCACTGAAAGTAATACTTATGTACCATTGTGTTTGAGAGGAACTTGTGAAAAAGGCACCTGAGAAGGGGTTACAATAATTGCTTGCAGGATAAGAAAAAAGATCCAAGGAGACAAGAATCTTGAGAAGAACCATGAAAATGAATGAAATTTAGGACAATGAAGAGGGGATATTTTTCAGATAGGGAAAGCTAAATCTTAGAGGTGAATAAATCTTAGGGATGAATAAATGAGCAAAAGATATTTAAGAGATGTTGAAGAGATGAGCTAGATACAATGACATACAAATTGGAGAACAGTAGGAAATGAGGTTGGAAAAAGTTGGCATTAGGTTGTGGAGGACTTTGGATGCCAGACTTAGGAATTTACACTTTATTCTGAAAGCACCTGGGACTATTTATTTATGCCAAAGGAGAGTATTGACACACACCAAATTTTTAGAACATTAACTTGGTTGTGGTGTATAGGTAGTCTGAAATGAAGAGACACTGTAAACAGGATCTCAGTTAAGACACCATGGAGATAATCAAGGTATGATTTCAACAGCATGGGTTAGGAAGTGAAAGTGAAAGAAGTAGACAGATGTAAGAGAGACTACACTAAGAATACTTCATTCACTTTTATTTTTTATGAAAGCTGACATTTATTATCCTGAAAGATATGGGTAAGTTTAAATAAGATAAATACCTCAATTGATAAATGGTAATGCATGTCATATGCCGGTCTAGTCACTGACATGACACTGACACTCAGTGAATGCCACCTCCAGTACTGATCATTCACATGTGGCACAAATTCATGCTATTGTGAGATATGGATAATTGACCAGAATCAGGAGTGCTGGATTTGAATACTGGCAATGTCTGCACTACTGGGTATTTACTCCAAAGATACAGATGATGTAGTGACAAGGAGGACCGTATGTACCCTAATGTTCATGCAGGAATGTCCACAATAGCCAAACTGTGGAAAGAGCCAAGATGCCCTTCAACAGATGAATGGATAAAGAAGATATGGCCCATATATACAATGGAATATCACTCAGCCATCAGAAAGGATGAATACCCAACTTTTGAATCAACATGGATGGGACTGGAAGAGATTATGCTGAGTGAAATAAGTCAAGCAGAGAAAGTCAGTTACCATATGGTTTCACTTACTTGTGGAACATAAGGAATAACATTGAGGACATTAGGAGAAGGAAAGGAAAAGTGAATTGGGGCAAATCAGAGGGGGAGATGAACAGTGAGAGACTGTGAACTCTGGGAAACAATCTGAGGGTTTTGGGGGTGTGGGAGGATGGGTGAGCCTGGTGGTGGGTGTTGAGGAGGGCACGTATTGCATGGAGCACCAGGTGTTGTACATAAACAATGAATCTTGGAACACTGAAAAATAAAAAAAAAAAAAAAGAAAGAAAATACTGGCAATGTTTGGCTTTACCATGGCTTTTGCTGTTTCACCTAGGGTATGTGGAGAATTATACAAGGTGGCTCTAAGATCCTTTGATGTTCTGAAATTCTAGGATTTTAAGAAACGATAACTTCATAGATATTCTAATAGATATCTTATACAAGAATATGCTTATGTATCGTAAATATAATAGCAATTTTTTTAGTCTCTTCTGATATAGATCAGACTTGCCCTATTGAAAATCTTATACTGCAAAAATAAATGCAAGTATTTTTAAATTGGGGGAAAATTACTTTCTTCATCTTGGGCTTGAAATAAAGACAGCTTGCCTTCTGTGTTATAATCTCTCCACCACCACAACTACCAGTGACAGAAACAAAATGTGAAAGGGTAGAATACATGTCTTATAATTTAGCTCTCCACAAGTGTTCCTAGTCAGGCACATTTTTCTTTAGTAAGTTTGTAGACAATCTAATGAAAAAGCAACTTTAAAATAAATTGGTTTTATTTAGTATTACCCATGATAACTATGAAAAGGTTTGGTATCAACAGTGAGTTATTTTAAAATAGACTTGTTTTTTACTAAAGGATAATTTGCTTGGTGCATTATTAATAAAATTATAATTTTATAATTATATATTTACATATATAATTTATATTATATATAATAATAATAAAATTATTAAAATTGTGAGTCAGGGTGCCTGGGTGGCTAGGCATTAAGCATCTGCCTTCAGCTCAGGTCATGATCCCAGGGTCCTGGGATGGAAACTCGCATCTGGCTCCCTGCTCAACAGGAAGCCTGTTTCTCCCTCTCCTTCTCACCTGCTTGTGTTCCCTTGCTTGCTGTCTCTCGCTCTCTTTGTCAAGTAAATAAATAAAATATTTTAAAAATAAATAATGAAATTATGATTCAAGTTTTTAAAAGTTTATTATTTTTATGGAACTATCACCATGGGAATAATTTAAATAGCAAATTTCTCAAACGTATTAAGAAGAATTTCAGTTACCAAAGTGTATTATTTGTTTTTGGGTTCACATTTACTAAGTTTATATGTACCTGCATATTGAGTCTTTTGTGTTGAATCTTGGATATTTCAGTTAGCTGCTTGGCTTATCAAAGAGGTTGATTAGCCCTGATCTTATGCAGCAGTGTATGATATCAGCCCTAACCTGAATAAAAAGTGTGCATAAAGCTCTTTTTATTGACATGTTATTTTCATAACATAATGCCATTTATCTTATTTCAAATCAGTTTTAAGATTATTAGAATTAAATGTTCTTTTGTTTCAAAATTTCTTTTGTACCTTTAATGTCTAAATAAATATTAACTTTAAGATACAATTGATAGAAAATATGAAAAGTATATGGGATATGTAATTTTGGTATAAGATCTTTCAAAATTACTCTAACAGATTTATTTGGTAGAGAGGGAGATGAAGGAAGTGCCAGTTCTGTTATGTAGGCATATGTGGGCATAGACCGGGAGGCACAATTACAAAGAACTGCAAACAGACACAGTCATTCCAGAGGGATGCAGAAGAGGCATCCAGGAATAGGAGGCAGGATTTAGGCAAGTTTTTCAGTTATCTTTGGTGTATCTTAAAGCTATCATAAGGACCCTATGACTGGGAAACTTTTTCAGACCTTGAAATTTGTAGATTTCCCATTCTTCTCTACTGGCCCATAACTTCTCATCAACATTCTTCTTAAAAAAGAAAAGGAAAAACTGTCCAAGAGGAATTTTAGTAACAAGTCAAGCAGGTTTTGAATTTAGAAGGCATGCGTCAGAACTAAATATTCCTACTAACCCCATAACTATTAAAAGCAGTTCTTAAAATAATAATGCAAGGTGTCAGAAGATTTATAGAATGATTTCAAAATTTCAGATCATCCTTGCTTATTTTTCAAGCAGAGTTCATTCATTCCCAAATGAATATTTGACAATAAAGAGGAAGAGGAGCAGAAAGCTGTCTTTATTCTGTATTTTTTTTTTTTTTTTATCAATTCAAGCTACGAACCCATAGAAAAGTGCTGGTAAAGAGCAAGAAATCTTGGTCAAACATAAATGCACAATAATAAATACCTTAACATGTTTGAATAATGGCATTCTAGGTAGATGCTAGAGAAGAGTTGTTGGATTATCAGCCTGCTTTTGGGGAAGCTTCAGTTTGTCTCAATTTGATATCCTGATTTTATAAATACTGTGCTGCAAATTGAAAATCTTATTTTACTGCATTGGCTCAATTAGAGAAATAAGTCCATTGATAAGCAAGATAAATAGAAACCAAGTATTCACAGGAACTTATTAATATAACTAGTTAATTCTCTTTCCTTTCTTTCTAGGGTGGTCAGTGTATACTGAATTGTCTATTTCTTGAATAGATTTTGTTTGATTTTTTTGAATGTTTAATTCAGAAGTTCTTTCAGTTTAGGGAACAAGTGTTGCATAAATATGCACAACCTCTATTTAACATGGACCCTTGAAGCAGGATCAGCACGTTATCTCCAAACCTATAAAGTGTAACTAGGGTTCCATGTTGTGATGACTGAGCAGGCATAACAAAATGTATTTCATGTGTGGATACAAAATCTGTTTGTTTCAGTCCTTTGTTTCTGACGAATCAACCAGGTTCTGTTGCATATAGAATTGGACTATTGGACTATTGACTCCATAGTCAAAAAATTGCCATTCTCAGCTAGTTTGCAGGCTGACCGATCCTTGGTTTGCCTGTACCTCTACTGACCTACACCGATCTTCCAAAGTCTGTAAGACAGAGAATGGGTGCATCTGTTCAATACATAATCACTACTAGGAAAACAAGCCAAAATGTATAACCAGCTGATGGTAGCATGGCAGCGATGGCTTTTTGTAGGCAGTGCCACATACTAATCCATTACTACTCAGATTTCTATGAGACTTTTTGAATTCCAAAGTCAAATATTAGACTCATTTGAATGAGTCTGAGAATATTTTTTAAAAAGGAAAAAAGGCGGGGAGGCAGGAAGTCAATGGATCCAAATGTATAACTAGCCCAATCTAGTTTTTAGGAAAAATTTACATTATTAATCTTAAGTTTGTAGTTTTGGTGTTGCTTTGGTGAAACCCTTTTGGATATAAGGATCATGTCTTATATTTAATTCATTGTTTACATTAGTTTCACAGTTATCCTACTAGCAGAAGGAAGACACAAATCGGAGCTTAAGATATGACTTTGAAGGAGTCAGATTCCTCTGTAGGATTTTCCGTCATCCTATCAACATCCTTCCTAGTTTTCTGGACATACTCCCCAGATTCTAGTTGCTGAATCCCTCAATACATATATGAGTTACCCAATCTAAATTTAATCCCTCATTATATCCTCTTTTCTTTCTCTCACTCAAGCTCTTCCTAATCATCCTATGTCTTTTAACTTAGATTCCCACAGAATATAATTTCCAGGAGATCACGGACCTAATATGTCTTGTTTATAATTTTATCTTTGGTGCAATATCTGTAAGATCAAAAGGTTCTTTTGGATAAATTATCCAATCACTGCACTGATTTGAGCTTGTCATTAGAATAAATACTTCTGATCACTGTATTTCTAGCACCATCTCAGATCTTAACACGTTAAAAAGTATTCATGACACTTGTTAGAGAAAGTAAGGGAGACTTTATTAAAGAGGAGACTATGGTAATAGGTATAGGGATCTTGCAGTGGGTGAGAGAGCTTGATCTCAGCTCCAAGACAACGAGGAAAAGTGGGAATTTATACCCAAGGAACAGGGTGAGGGGTCAGTGGATGAAAAATTACTAGGTGGAAATGTGAGGGCTAAGGAGGGATTCTAGCCAACCTGACCTAACAGGATTCTTGCTGGAGGCAAGCCAGAGTGATCAGACACCACCTTGGAGGATGGTAGAAGATAAGGAACCTGATTAGTTATTAAAAGTGATTAGATATGAAGGATGAGGGATTCTGGCTAAACTGGATTATCAGGATTCTTGCTAAACCTGGAGAGTTCAGAGATGAACACAGGAATTTAAATGCCAAGGCCTCATTGAAAAAAATGTTCAAAGTGGCATGAGTCTACTCAGGGTGGGTCAAGGAGAGAATCTTTACCAATGTCCTCTCCAGACAAGAGTCCGTTAAAGCATTGCCTGAATTTTACTGGGATTTAAAGTAGCATTTCCAGGTTCGCTTCCCCCCCACGCCCAGACATTTTCACAATTTCATGTCATTTACTATCAACAGCCTAGGACCCAAGTTTGAGTTTTTATCTTTCTCACTTATCCAGAACTATCTACTTACTTCTACGGATAGCCTATCTCACTATATTATTAAACTTTTCAAATAGTAAAATTAAAACATATAAACTGCCTATACTGCTTCTAAGGCTTAAGACAATTTGCTCACAACTAAAATTTCAGAATTTGATCTGAAAGTGTCTTCAAGAATTTAGCAATTTTTGCGTCTTGTTTGTGGATTATTAAATGCCTCATCCAACTTGAATGAATGATTTGGGTTATGATTTCAAAATATTACCATGATACTGTTGTTTCCTTGTATGCCCTTAAATATTTAATAAAAATTGCTTATGAACAATAAAGAGTTTTACTATTAATCCTACATGTAAAATTTGTCCAACACACCCCCTTGTACTTTGATTATGTCTACAACACTTATTTCACCATTGTGGGTCGTTAGTAAATGTAATGGCTTAAAACATTAACTTGAAATTAATAGAAGCATCAGAAAAGTGTTTCTTGATTTTTTTCCCCCATGGGATAAATGCAAGCTTCATGAGAGTTGGTGAGCAATTAAATGTAGGAAAGAAAAGCTGTGGGATGGGAGAGGAGAGTGTATTAGTTCCCTAAGGCTATCATAGCAAATGACCACAAACTGGGAAGCATAAGACAACAGAAGTTTATTCTCTCATATTTCTGGAAACTAGAAGTCTGAACTTAGGGCTCTGTGTAGGACTCTGGCTAAAATCTTTCCTTGCTTTTTTCTAGCACCTGGTGGTGGCTGTTGATCCTTGGCCTTTCTTGGCTTGCAGCTGCATCATTCCTGTCTCTGCCTCTGTCATCTCATGGCATTACCCCTGTGTGTCTCTATCCAGATTTCCTCCTTCTTATAAGGACACCATACAGATTAGATGAGAATGTACCCCAAGGCTTCATCTCAACTTGATTACATCTACAAAAATTATTGCCATATAAGGCCATACTCAGAGGTTCTAGGAGGTAGAACTTCAACATATCTTTGGGGGTGGGGTGGGGAGGAAATAATTCAACCTATAACAAAGAGTTCAAGGTAGCTTTAAGATATCTACTTGGGGGGTGCCTGGGTGGCTCAGTGGGTTAAAACCTCTGCCTTAGGCTCAGGTCATGATCCCAGGGTACTGGGATCGAGCCCCCCAGGGTACTGGGGTCGAGCTCTGCTCAGCAGAGCAGAGAGCCTGCTTCCTCCTCTCTCTCTCTCTCTCTCTGCCTGTCTCTCTGCCTACTTGTGATCTCTGCCTGCCAAATAAATAAATAAAATCTTTCAAAAAAATAAAAAATAAAAAATAAAAGATATCTACTTGGACCGTTGGCATGCTATCTAGGAAGAAGGTGGGTTGGGAAAATCACAATTTTATGGGTAGTATTTTCAATGGTATCAGTTGTGCTTGTCTGAGAAAACCATGTCGGCTCTCAGTATTCTATGGTCAACATCATTATAATGAGCAAGAGGAGACAGCAAAAGAAACAGAGCAAGAGTGAACAAAATTTTGGAGAAAAATTAGGGATAGTTATAATAAATTAAAGGAGAATAGAATTTCAAAAAGGAGAGTAATCAATAATGCTGAGTTGTTTTAGGAAAGGAAATCCTAGAACTCAAAATAGTAGATACATAATAGAACATATATAGATCATAAATATGTATGTATTTAAGTAACAAGAAAAATAACAATGAAATATCACTTCATATAACTTGAAGCCATATGCAGATAGTCTTTCAACATTGAACTGAGTACATTCCTAATCTTACCATCACCATAATTGCTTCCTTGATTTTTCAATATAAGGTGGTCAGAATGCAAATAATGAGGCCCAGTTGTTCTTGTATGTATTTGTGAATGTGTTGACTATTGTTTAGTAACTCAGCAGTAACCTAGCCAAGTCTAGGCATGGACAAACTGGCCCTCTGCTTCAGCCTGCTCTGTGGCCCTCACCTGCAGCAATGAGGGCTTGCAGATCATGTCAGAATAACATAGCCCATGGTAATTATTCATGATATGAGTTGGTCCTTTAATTATAATTAAAGTTGCTAAATAGTCTTAAGATTGATTACAACCTAGAAATTTCTGGGCTTTGTTCTTTTTAATGAGTGATATTTAGAAGGCCAGAGTGTTGAGAACACCTGTTAAGAACAAAAGACCATTCAGTAAGCATCCTACCATGCCACTTTACAAATTAAATCTGGACTTTTTTTGTTTGTTTGTTTTTGATCTTGAATTATTAATAAACAATGTTTTGTAATTCATTGTATGGCTTCCCATTTGTGTTGAGACAGTGGAGTCCAGTGGAACAAGCACTGGGCTGGGAACTGGCATTCCTGGGTCATGGTTCTGGCTCTGCCAGTAACTTGCCATATAAATATAAGCTGGTCTTTTACCTCTAGGAGCCCTAGTTTTCCCTCATTTTTATAAATAGCGTATTTTAAAAGATGCTTTATTAAAGATACAGAATTACCTTTAATTAAAGGTAAAGGATTAAAAGATACAGAGAGATACAGAATTGTTAAAAGATACAGAATTATTCTTATGCTGACATAGAACACATTTTCAAGGTGTTGAGGAAAATAATTGTCAACCTTTATGCTAAACATGAACTGATTACTCCTAGAAAGATTTGACATACCTTTACATTTGCATGAGCTGTTACAGCAACTTTGAGGCTACTTCTAGGCAAAGAAGTGAAAAATAATATTTTGCATGCACATAGTGATTTTTATATCCAGAACTTAAAATCATTTTAGAAACTTAATGGGAAGTTATGACCAGGAGAACAGGGTTTTTTTTGGAAAGATTTTATTTATTTATTTGACAGAGAGACAAGAAATCAGTGAAGGAAAAAAATCAAGAATGACTCATGTTATTGTTTTAAGGAAATGGCTGGTTGGCAAGGGTATTTTATATATATATATATATATGGAGGAAACTGGAGAGGAAAATATAGTCCCCACTGACTATTGGTGATATCGATAGGAAGGTAGAACCTTAATCATATGAATTGACCAAAAGTAGTCTGGGAATATTTGGATTTCATATTTATTCTTCAAGGAATGTAGGAGTCTCTTCTGTCACTTTCTCCAGCACCTTGGTGAAACTTTAGAACACTTATTCAAGTGTGAGTTTCACATAACTCAACTTAATCCTTTTAGACATCCCTGACAATATGGCAACCAGAGCCAATATGTAGCCCATATGTTGTGGGTACTCTTTACCTCCAGCAGCTGTGAAATTTATCTTACTTAAGAATGTGGTATACTAGCAGGTTTCTTTTCCCTTGAACTTGACTTTAGACATGCTATTATTAGGATGAAAACTGAACTGGAAAGACAGATTTTAAATGTATTTGCTAAACATGCTCTCTGAGAGAAATTATAAATGACAATTATAATAAAAATTATAATTTATTGAGATCTTATACCAAACACTGAATGAAATGCTTCACACTTGCTCATTATCTGAGGTACATACTACCTTTAACTAATTTGCTCTATGCAATCCTGACATTCAGGGAAGTTAAGTAACTTGAGGTCACAGGGCTAGTAAGAGTGGAACTGTGATCGAACACAAGCTTGAAATTCTTCATATTTCACATTCTTAACCCCTACACCAAATATTTTTCTTTCCTGATATCTTCTTTATAAATGCCTGAAATTCCACCATTTATGTAACAGATTTTACATATTTACACACACACACACCCTCAAGTATTATAACAACCCTTTAAGGGAAAGTATTGTTACTTCATTTTTTCTGAAAAAGAAAGTAAAACTTAGAGGGTGAAATACATTTTTCTAAACTCACAGTGCTACCATTTGGAATTTGTTCTAATTTTAAACCTCACCCAGTTTGTTTCCTAAGCTTATTTCTCCAGTATAAGAAGTAATAAAAATAGAGGACATTTATTCAAAAACTATGACTTAGTGTTTATTATGTACAGACATTTTAAGAACTTGAACATAATTTTTTAAAAAAAAATCTAATTGCTGAGACTTCTGCTTCTCACTATAATGAAGTAATTGGTACCAGACTTACTTTTCTGTCATAAACAGTACAAAACTGGACAAAATGTAGGAGTCTGTTGTTTGAGGCATTGCATATCAAGCAGTGCAGTACTGTGATTCTTCAGTGAGAAGAACCACACAAAATGAGCTCCATGTTTTTCCCACTTCCTGCCTGGGAGAATTTTCTGGATCATAGCACTGGGAAGATGAGCTCAAAGAAAAACTAGATGTCCTAGTAAGTTGAGTAGTCAGATATCTGAGTTCAGACCCACTGCAGTGTCTGGGATTTGTGCAACAGGGCAATGGAAATAAAGGAACCACAGAGGTGGGTACAGAAACCTGCTTAGGGTCTTTCTGTGGTCCTTGGTTGTGACTGAGCAGGCCAGAACTCACTGTAATGTACCAGAGAATAGATACAGTGCAACTGAAGCCTGAATCAAACTATTAGAAATCACCCATGGCGAAGGCTGCTGAAACTCTGGTTCATCTAAAGTAGAGCGACCTCACTGAGTACCTTGGGCATTCAGTTGAGAGACCACAGAAAGACTAGATTTCAAGATTAAGGGTCCCACCGTAAAGATGGCACCCTAGCACTAAGGGCAAAACTGAAATAGCCCTAAAACAAAATAAAGCAAAACAAAACAAACAAACAAAAGGAAACCTGACAGATTCAGAAGCATCTCATAAAGTATCCATATGCCAAAAGAAAACACCAAACCTTTTCTAGGAAGTTAACAGTATTTAGATTACCTACAATATATCACCTTTAATCTCTAGCATTGAATTAAAAAAATTACTAGACATGTGAAAAAAAACCAGGAAGTGTGCCAAATAATGAAGAAAAAAAAAAGTCAATAGAGATTAAGACATGACTCATGTGTTAGAATTCAGGTAAGAACTTGATGACAGCTATTTTAAAAACGTTGACTGACCTAAAGGGGAAAACTAAAAAGATGAGTAGTCTTAGCAGATATGTTATGTTTGAGATATATATAATACCTTGTATAATATATTATATTTTATAATAATTATGTTATATAATATATACACATATAAAAGGAAATTCTACAACTAAAAACTATGGTGTGGAAGAAAAAAAATCCAATGGATGGACCAACCAGAAGATTTAATACTACAGGAGAAACAAAACAAAGCAAAGCAAAAGAAAAAAAAAAGAGGATTAGTGATCCTTTATTTAAAAGGAAGAACTCAGAAAAAAGATAATTTCACCTCTGGAATGGCAGCTGTGGAGCTCTATGTCCTCAGTCCCCAGCTAAACCATCATAATAAATAAAAATTATTTTTCTGAAAAACTAACCATTTAAAGTTTCTGGAAATTGTCCTAAGGATATACAGAAAATGAAAACACATTTAATTCAAGAAAATCAACTAAATCTTGGTGAGAACAGTGAGAGTCTGTGGAACTTGAGCCACAGCCTGCTTCTTTCCTAATCCCATCTCAGTGTGACAGATACTCCACTGTGTGTGGTTGTGACCAAGTAAATAGTGGGGAGGGATCCCTCTCCTCACTCCTGGCCGAGGGATAGTGTATCTCTCCAGGAGAGAGATATAGCTCTAGCATTTCTTATTCCCCACCTTCAGCCTTGATTTGCAAAGACCCTAACATCCTAGTAAATATAATTTACTGATTCTTCCAGTCAGCATCCACTCAAAGGATGGTACACCAATCTGAGGATACTGTTGACCCAATCACCCTTACACCAGCTTGCTCACAGGATGGAAGTTGAAAGAGCAAGCCAAGAAAACCAGAGACAACCACTCAAACCCAGCATACTGCTTATAAACCAAGGGTGTTACTCCTAGAGAAGCATTCACTACAGAGATTTTAGCCCAGTGGAGGAAGCAGGACATAACAGTGGAGTGCTCCAAAGCTCTCCTCTAAGAAACTAAATTTATTTGAAACAGAGTGTGAAAAAGTTCCAAGTCCAAGGACACTCTTGAAAACAATGAAGATTTTTGGTGGTAAGCAATTAAGAAGAGGCTAATAGCTTCATAAGAGCTAAACTGTAGGGTAGCTAGTTTACTAGAGATAACCTGGAAAAAAAAGAGTTAAAACAAGCCCTTCCTGGGTAAGGAAAACTTCATTATTATTATTTTATTTTATTTATTATTTATTTATTTTATTGTGTTATGTTAGTCACCATACAGTACATCATTAGTTTTTAATGTAGTGTTCCATGATTTATTGTTTGTGTATAACACCCAGTGCTCCATGTGATCCATGCTGTCCTTAATACCCATGGGCCTTAAAAGCTACCCCTGCAAAGGGGCCTGGGTTTAATTGGATCAGACAATGGAGCAGTTTGTGCTCCAGGGCATTATTGAAAACAAGAGAACAATCATCTAGCAATTAGTGGATCCTAACAACTGGTATGATACCAACAGAAGCAGACAATTTAACCGAAAAATCAGAAACAAACAAACAAGCAAAAACAAGCTCAAAGAGAGTCTGCTGTAAAATCATTGTCATCTGTCATCCTAGGTTGACTGCACAGTAAAATCGTGTATTTATTTAACTTTATTTTTCTAACTAATTTATTTATTTATTTATTTATTTAAGATTTTATTTATTTATTTGTCAGAGAGAGAGGGAGAGAGAGCAAGCACAGGCAGACAGAATGGCAGGCAGAGGCAGAGGGAGAAGCTGGCTCCCTGATGAGCAAGGAGCCCGACGCGGGACTCGGTCCCAGGACGCTGGGATCATGACCTGAGCCGAAGGCAGCTGCTTAACCAACTGAGCCACCCAGGCGTCCCTCTAACTAATTTAAAAAGCAATCTTACCAAACAATATGTATGTAATTGAATTGTTGTGTCTGTAATATATAGAAATGTTATACATTTGACAATATGTGCACAAAGGAGGAGGAGAGAAAACTAATAGATTAAGAAAGAACATCAGATGGTGACTTGAATCCACAGAAACAAACAAATTAAGTAAATCAAAATGTTAAGTAAAAATGTAAAATACCATAAACTACAAAATATATACTTGGTCTCTTTTTCTGTCTCAACTTCTCTAAAAGATATGATAAGCACTGAAAAAGTAAGTTTTAAAATATAGTGAAAAATTAATTAAAGGGATTAAAATGTTACAGTAGAAATTATTTACTTAATGCAAAAGAAAGCAGTAAAGGAAGAACAGAGGAACAGACATAAAACACATAAAGAAGTAAAATGACAGACATAAATCCAAATATATGAACAATAATATTAAATGTAAAATGATTAAACAATACAATCAAAATATAGAGATCAACAGACTAAATTAAAAAAAATTCTACTTTATGAAGTCTACAAGAAACATTTTAGAGCCAAAGATACAAATAGGTGAAAAGTTACAAGATGCAAGAAGTTTTATCATTCAAACAGCAGCCATAAGATAGCTTGAAGTGACTATTCTAATAACAGACAAAACAGACTTTTTTCTTTTTTTGACAGGATAGATTTTTAAAACAAAACAAAAAAATTTATTAGAGATAAAGAAGATAAAGATAAAAAGGTCAATTCGTTAGGAATACCTAATAATTATAAACATATATGTATCTCACAACTGAGTTCCAAAATAGAATAAAGCAAAAAAATGATAGACTTGAGGGAAAAAATGGATAATTAATAGTTGGGAATTTCAACACTCCACCTTTACAAAAAGATAGAACAACTAAGCAAAAGATAAACAGGGAAATAGAAGACTTTAAGAACATCATGAGTCAACAAAACCTAACACATATCTATAGAACACTTCAGTTAACAATAGCAAAACAAAAGTACACATAGATGGTACTTCGGAATAAATTATACGCTACATGACAAAAGAAGCCTCAATAAATATAAAAGAATTAAAATCTTAGCAAGTATGTACTTTGACCACAGTGGAATAAAATTAGAACTCAGTAACAGAGAAAAACTTGGGAAACTTACAAATATGTGGAAATTAAACAACACACATCTAAATCAACAGTGGATCTAAGAAGAAATCAATGGGAGATTATAAAATAATTTAAAATGAGTAAAAATTAAAACACAACAAACTTATGAGATGTGGCTAAAACATTTTGAACATTTTGTACGGGATGATTTATAGCTGTAAAAGCCTATATTTAAAAAAGAAGAAAAATCTAAATAGTAGCCAAATACTTCTCCTTACAACTATTTTAAAAAGAGAGAGAGAAATCAAACTTACTGGAAACAAGCAGAAGAAAAAGAAAATAATAAAGATTAGAATGGAAATTAATGAAGAAGAGAGAAAAATGTCAGAGAAATTCAACAAAACCAAAAGGTGGTTCTTTGGAAAAATCATCAAAATGACAAAGATAAGCTAAAGATATTTTAGCTAGACTGAGAAAAAATAAAGAAGACTCAAAAACTAAAACCAGGAATAAAATAGGTGATGTTATTACTGATATTGCAGATATAAAAAGGATTATAAAGGAATATTACAAATAAAACCATGCTAATCAATTAGGTAACAAATTGGACAAATCTAGAAAGACATAAAATATCACAACTGACTGGAGATCCAAAACATAGAAGAGGAGAAAACACTTAATTTCTGTGAGGAGAGTATTTCCTTGATTCCAGAAACTCCTCCATGGAGGCCAGTATATCAAGTCAGTATTACCTTGATTTTAAAAGCAGACGAAGAAATCATGAGAAAACCAGTATGTCTTATAAGTAGAGATGGAAATATTCTCAGCAAATTAGTAGCAAGTTGAAACTAGCAATATATAAAATATATAAAAAGGATTATACACTGTGTCCCAGTGGCATATCAAGACTAAAAAGTTGGTTATGGGTAAATCAATTAAAGCAATATTCTGCATAATAAAATAAAATATAAAAACCATATGATGATATCAATAGATGAATAAAAAGCATTTGATGAAATTCAAAAGTTACTTATGATCAATTAAAAATCCTTATAAGGAGATGGACATATGAAGACAAACACTCAGAGAGGGAAGATGATATGAAAAAGGGAGAAGATAGCCATGTGATTATCTGAAACATATGTTAAATGCATCTCTTATAGTTTGTGTATAGTTTTGTTCTTTTTTTCCTCCCCAGGTTGATAATCTCTACCTTTTATTTAAAGTGCATGGTCCACTTACATTTAATGTAATTATTGTAATTATGTTTGTCTACCATATTGCTCCTTTTTATTTTTTTCTGCTTTTTGTCTTTTGCTTTGTATTAAACAAAACTATTGACTATAATTACCTTGATTTGTTATTCTAATCCTTTGATTAGTCTTTACTTTTATTCCCTCAAATGTTGACCAGAGAGGATTCTTCTATTTTCTTTTCTTCTTTCCTTTCCTTTTCCCCTTTCCTTTCCTTCCCTTCTCTTCTCTCCTCTCCTCTTCTCTTCCCTCCACTCCCCTCCACTCTCCTCCTCTCCCATCCTGTCCCCTCTATTCTTTCTCTCATTCTTTCTTTTTTTCTTTTTTCCTTCCTTCCTTCCTTCCTTCCTTCCTTCCTTCCTTCCTTCCTTCCTTCTTCTTCATTATCCTCTATATATTATACTTAACTGATGCACAAACTGTCCCATCTCTGGTCAGTGGGAACCTTCTCAAGTTCATTTCTGAATCTTTTTACATGACCTTACAAGTTTTTGATGATTTCCTTTTTTTTTCTTTTTTTTTTTTTTGTTATGGTGAGATATTCCAGGCCTATCTTAACATTTCCTGTCTCAGACCTACCTTTATCCACTTACAAAGGAGATCTGATTAGGTTCAGTGGTAACTGGTATCTGGAGACCACAATCAGACATTAAACATGTTCATTAATATTGGGTTTATCACTTTTCTAGGCCATTCAGTAAATAGAGGAAATAGTTTGCCTTTCTTTTTTCTTTAAAATAATATATAGTATAAGTACATACTGATACTTCCAATTAAATTTCAGAGCATTTTTCATTTTGACCCATTTTCTGTTACTGAAATTTACTTTTTACAGTATATGCACATACTAGTTTAAAGTAACAGTAACTGTATTACCATGAAATATGGTAAGTAAAATTAATTTTAACTTTCTTTGCAGTGGTTTTGTCCTCAGGATACATTTTACTAAAGTTGTATAATCAAATTTCTGTATATGAACATTTTATAGAATAAATCCTCTTTGTTCACTTATCAATTCAAAACACAGATTTGTTTGCTTCATGTTTTGTTTTTAATTTTTAAAATTTGTCTTAATGTAATTAATTTGGATTTGTAGTTATATAAAATATTTATTTTTCAAAGTCAAATATAGTATATTCAGAAACATATAACTTCTATCCATGTTTCTTCAATCTCAATCTCTTCTTTTGCCTTTGGTAAATATTTTAAAACATTTTTTTCTGTTTGTTTTTAATACAAGCAAATGCATATATATTTTTGTAATCTACCATTCACACTAGAAATGTTTTTTCTTCCTTGCTTCTGTCATTTAAAGTATGTTAGAGATTACTCCATAGAGTATGTAGAGTTATTTCTCATTCTACTTAATAGTTGCCTAATACTCTATTTTGAATATATCACAGTACATGCAACCAGTCTTCTATTGATGGACTCATGTTTGTTTGTTTACATCCTTTATTATTACAGATCATGCTCTTTAACTACATTTGAAGGAAAAGTTTACTGATAATCTGAGTTTTTAATCAAGTTATCAAGGTTTCAACATTATTATAGTCTGAATAAATTATTTTTTCATTTGGTTCTTAAACTAAGGTAATTTCCTTCACACTTGAACTTTGACAAAGTGTAAAAGCTTTATGATGGCCATAAAATACCTCAAATTACCTTGATTTTTGAAGAAATGTGTTATTTTTCCTGTGTTGTCTCCAGTCCTTCATCAGATAGATACTTTAAAGGATGACATCACAACAGAATGAGCTGTATGGTCGTATACTGTCCACAAAAACTGTGGTGCTGCTTTGGGGTGGTTGAATTAAATGTGGGGCTGTGGTAACATTTTCTCTCCTAATTATAATTCTAATATATGCTTCTATAGCATAGTTATTTAATAATTCACTGAGCATTACACACTCTCTTAGTAAAAATATGTATACACACATATACATGTGCACATACACATAATCTTCTTGAAATCTCAGAGTGAGCACCAAAGCATGGAAATCTATTCTTAGACTCTGGGTTAGGAATCTATCTTAAAGTTAAAACTACATGGCAATGAGATAGCTGCTGCGCATGGTGTGAATTTCTCTGCATACAATGAAGCCAAGTGCTTTCCTACAGAAATTATGGAGAATAGTTTACTTCTAAAGACAGATTTGGTTTTCTTTCAGAATGATGTTTTTACCTTTACAAAGGAATTTTATAAAAATTCTATCATGTAGAAATTGGGAAATTACAGCTTTTCTCCTGAACTAGAAAGACAAGTTACTATTTGTTATATTTGTTTGTTGCAAAAAAATTTAATATTATAGTCTGTATTCCCAGTGAGTGGAATGTTCAGTCATTTATTAAATACATATGTATGTATGTGTGTGTGTGTGTGTGTGTGTATGTGTGTGAGTGTGTGTGTAGTGATGGTAGATTACATGTGTTACGGAATAAACACTGATCAAAACTAGACATATTTTCTTCCACATGGAGATTGAAGTGATATAGATATTAATTAAAAGTTCATTAAAATAAGAATTAGATTGAAGAAGTGCAGTGCTATGAAGAGGTTTTACATCGGGGAGATACATCTTAACGTAAGAAAGCAAGAAAGTCTTTTTATTTATTTTTTTTTTTTAAAGATTTTATTTATTTATTTGACAGAAATCACAAGTAGGCAGAGAGGCAGGCAGAGAATGAGAGGAGGAAGCAGGCTCCCTGCTGAGCAGAGAGCCCGATGTGGGGCTCGATCCCAGGACCCTGGGATCATGACCTGAGCCGAAGGCAGAGGCTTTAACCTGCTGAGCCACCCAGGCGCCCCAAGAAAGTCTTTTTAAAAAGAGTAGTGATTGAACTGAATTATAAAAAGAAAGAGACAGTTTATACAGGGAAAAGGGAGAGGAAACATATTCCACTAGAAGCTAGTTCTTCTATGAATGTTCCGTGGCTGGATTATGCAGTTGAAATCTTTCACATATTATTCTTATTTTATACATAGAAGCATCTGTTGGTAATTAATAAACCTTATCGTAGTACCTGGTCTATACATTGTTCTAGTTTGCTCAAGGTAATCTTGGTTACAGTCATGATAGGCTGTTAGTGCTACTTTCATTTTTAGAAATGTCTACAGTTAGACAGTAAATAGCATGGACATCTACGTCTCTTCTTTGAGCATCTGGCATCCTTTATAAGATGATCTTTGATCTTTAAGGCTCTTTTTATCTATGAATACCATTGCAATAGTTTTGTTAGCTGTGAGCTTCTGGATATTTCCGTTTCCTCTTAAATTCAAAAGTAGTTTATTCTTTTGTGCAGTGTATATGTAATCATTGCAAATTGTGTTTACTGACAATGATTCTACTGTGTAAATAGGACATGTCGTACTTCTGCATGTGTTCATCCATGCATTTATGCACATGTTATTGTATGTATAATCTGTTGACATTTTTCTATAGTTTCTGAGCATCCTTACATTAACAACTTGGTTCTTGATGATTCATTCAATGGTATCTTCAGTACCTTTTTTTTTTTCCCATTTCATACTAAAATGTGAGAAATTACATGCTAACCTTATGTGTTGTCTCACTGCCACCTGGTGGCAAGAGTATAGAAAAGGCAGCAAAACTGGATGGATGAACGACCAGTTGAGTCATTTTCCATAGCATAAAAATCACATGTTCTCAGACTTTTTTCAAAGACCCCTAGCAGAAGCATTTTCCATATCTCAGGTATAGCTTTTCCAATAAACTATATAGGAAGCCCTGAAAAACAAGAAATGAAGTTTTCAATGATTAATCAATATGCCTTTTTTTTTTTTTTTTAAGATTTTATTTATTTGTTAGAGAGAGAGAGCAAGCACGTGGGAGCAGAGGCAGACAGAGTGTCAGGCAGAGGCAGAGAGAGAAGCAGGCTCCCTGCCAAGCAAGGAGCCCGATGTGGGACTCGATCCCAGGACCCTGGGATCATGACCTGAGCCGAAGGCAGCTGCTTAACCAACTGAGCCACCCAGGCGTCCCTATACAATATGCCTTTTTTGAAGAAAATATGAAAGTAAGATATTAAAGATCTACTGTTTGAAGTATAACTTGAGAATGCTTTCCGTAAGCAATTTTTAACTTCCATGAGTAAAATTTCTGAAAACTTAACTTTATATGACTTCATTCTTTGTAGATAAAGGAAATCAAGCTCCCAGTATTTGAAAATATACCTTAATACATAATTTTCAAAAAAAAATATTTTATTTATTTATTTGACAGAGAGATCACAAGTAGGCAGAGCAGCAGGCAGAGGGAGAGGGGAAAGCAGGCTCCCCACTGAGCAGAGATTCCCGATGCAGGGGCTCGATCCCAGGACCCTGTGACCATGACCTGAGCAGAAGGCAGAGGCTTGACCCACTGAGCCACCCAGGCGACCCCCATAATACATAATTTTTTAAAAATAAAATAAATACGGTTCATGACCTCCCTTTGTGGCTTAAGTTATTTTTAAACTAAAATCCCCAAGATTAAAATAATTGCTTTTGGCTTAAGAGTCTGGTCTTTATTACTAGCTGTTCTGTATTATTCTTCACATTAGGATAGAAACATGTTGATTGGTATTTTTCAATGTCTAGAAATTTCATTATATACTCTGGAAAATATGTACTTAAGAAAATACCACTGTCTATCACTTTTGCTCTTGCTGTTCACATTTTTCAGATTCATCATGCTTTGAATGAATGAATTTCATGGAATACTAATGTTGACTTCTATGGTCAGTTTTTCCTATTTCAGGTTTCTCAGTTCAGTCTTCTACATTTGTCACAATTGGATGTATGTGTCTATATAACATAGATATACTATTTGAGTTATTCACATATATTTTGTATCAGAATTAATTGAGTCTACATGTGCTTATACATTAAGTAGTAAATTAGTTCTTTATGTTTTTCTAACTTTATTTAGATGTAATTAACATAGCATTATGTAAGTTTAAGGCATGCAACATAATGATTTGATACACATATATATAGTAAAATGTTTACTGTAATAAGATTAATTAACACATTCTTCACCTCACATAAATACCATTTTTTTTTTGGTTGGTATTGTTACAGTGAAAACATTAAAGCTCTACTCTGATAGCAACTTCTTTATTTTTTATCAGTTTTCTTTATATGTTCTATAATACCTGGTTCTCAAAAAAGAGTCTTGTGGCAGAAAGAGGGAGGAAAATAAGATTAATTATCCCTATTTCATAAATGAAAAACAGAAACATAAATTGGTAGAGTAAGGAAGTGTTGAAACTAGGAGTTCTGGTTCCAATGCCAGACTTGTTTCTGTACATCAGAATAAATGATGGGGCAGTTATTTCTTGTTTTTAATGTCCACTGAAATCCAATGTCACTAAGGGAATTGGGTATGTTCCTGAAAACACCCCAAAGAGGTGTGAAAGAGTGAAAGAATGTCGTCTTGGGTTTTACAAGATACATGACTTGGCCTCGGTTAAAAAACTAGAATTATAACACATTCTTTTCTGATTTCATAAGAGGATTAAAGGTAATTTATGCAAAGCTCATGGCACAATACTGGGCATAAAGTAAGTGTTACAAATAGCTATTATTAAGAAGAAAATATGAAGCTCACAAGATCCTTGGGGATCACCAGCCTTGTACTGAAGACAGGCCCTCAGAGATAAATTGAACTGACAATGGATTACCTGAAATGGACTGCCATATTTCAGTCCTGAATTCAAGGCCACACCATCTCCTGTTAAGTTCCTAGCAATGACTTAGTCACTGCCAAATTATCACTGATTGGGAAGAATATATGTGTTATTAATGTTCACAAATCTAGTTCCCTTATTTACAGCCACATGTAATTAGTCAGTTTGGTTCCATCCAACCAGCACCTTGCAAGACAGGTTTAATGAACAAGCAAACAACTAAAACTCAGAACTGTACCAAATTCAATATATGTGGCTAGCATAGGAGACAAGAAATTATAGAATAAATAAAAACTCAGCCTTACAATTATATGATCACTCCTGGATATAGTGTGTATGTTTGTGTGTGAGTGTGCACAGGTGCATGCGTGTACATGCATGTGTGTATGTGTTAATGAAACAACACACATGCCCTGATCACATTAAGCAAAATCAATCTATGTAACACATTGCTTGCAGGCAAGGGAAGTGAGTGAGTGGGTTTTGGCCAGGGCTCAGAACTGAGGAGACACTGCCAGGTGCCAGGAGATTCTAACCGATTCAGTATCTAAGAAAAGAATGTTAGAGAGGGCAATAAATGGTCTGGAGAAAAAACAGGAAGTGTCACCTAGTAACCACTTACAGTAGCAGGCCTAGGCCAAAATACTTTCAAGATAGCAGTGCCTTAGGCAAAATATAGAGAAGAGACCTATGGGGGAAAGACATTGCTGAGCAGTAGGCTAATGTTTGAGAAGAGAAGGGATTCAGAGCCAAGAAGAAGCATTTATGTAGATGGACATAAAATAATCTGATAAATAAAGTTATTTTTGAAAGTCCAGGAAAATCATTAATATAATGAAAACAATTTCATATCTCTATGCAAATAATGAAGCAGTACACATCTCAGTATGTATTTTTTAAAGATTTTATTTTTTAAGCAATCTCTATACCCAGTGTGGGGATAGAACTCATGACCCTGAGATCAAGAGTCCCATGCTCCACCAACTGAGCCAGCCCAAGAGATTCTTAGTATATTTAAAGATTTTATTTATTTATTAGACAGAGAGAGAGAGATCACAAGTAGGCAGAGAGGCAGGCAGAGAGAGAGAGGGGCTGAGCAGACAGCCCAATACGGGGCTCGATCCCAGGACCCTGAGATCATGACCTGAGCAGAAGGCAGAGGCTTAACCCACTGAGCTACCCAGGCGCCCCAGTGTATTTATTTTTAACTCTCATAAACAGATGTAATTATCTTGAAGCAAATATATAATGTAGAAATTACAAAAAAATAAATTTGGAGATAAGTATTTTCTTTATAAAATAAATCATTGAGCATTTCCTTTACAAAGTATATTCCACGTGTGCATTTAAGTTTAATGTTCAAAAGATGGTAATTTATAAATAACTATGGTTATGGCATACAATGAAAGTCCTACCACAGTCTCAGGCATGAGAAGCATAATAAAATAAAACTGCATATGCAGATCATGGTTTTAAGTGTCACAGAAATTCAGGCATTATAATAGATGGTGTACAAGTTAGACAAGGAGATTGCCTTACTAAGAAGAGAATATAATATATTTCTAGGCTGATAGAATAATGGAAAAAATGAAAAGATCTAGTCTTTAGGAACATGAGTCATCAAATGTTAAATTGTTGAACTATGATTCGTTTCTGATTCCATAATACAGAGACAGGAGTACTCAGTTCTTACTCAAAATTGATTTTTAGAGAAAAATAAACTACCAGAAGATTGAATAGTGATTTCTATAGTCTAGTTACAGTGAACAAAAAACTTGAATAAGAAGTGAACAAATTTGTGAGAGAAAAGGATACTCAGTCCAGAAATACATGGAGAATGAAAGGACGTAGGGCTAAAAACTCACAAACAGTTGTCTGGCTTTAATGAGCGTTTGATTGTTTTAAGAAGAAAATCTGTGAGGTGGGGTATAAGTGTGATGTGTATTTCTCCAACAACTGTGATTTTTCTACCTTGGCTTCACATTATATCACCTGGATCACCTGGGAAGCTTTTAAAAGCAAGAGATGCTTGTGCCTCACTCTAAAGTACTTAAATCCAATGTGGAAATGGAACCTAGGCTTTTTTCTTTTTAATTTTTTTTATTAACATATGATGTATTATTTGCCCCAGGGGTACAGGTCTGTGAATCATCAGGCTTACACACTTCACAGCACTCACCATAGCCCATACCCTCCCCAGTGTCCATCACCCAGCCACCCTATCCCTCCTCCTCCACCCCCCAGCAACCCTCAGTTCGTTTTGTGAGATTAAGAGTCTCTTATGGTTTATCTGCCTCCCGAACCTAGACATTTTTAAAACATTTTCCAGATGACAATATGGTGCAGCCATGGCTAACAAAGAGTGGCCAGCATCAACAATAATTAACACTAACTCAGTGTATACTTGCTGGGCACTTAACTCACATTCTCTCGTTAGTCCTCATAACACTATGGTGTTGGTATTGTTTTACTCCTAGTTATAAAAGGGAAAATTGATGCTTTAGAGAGGTTAAGTAACTTGCTAAAGTATAGGGATTAGAAAAGAGGGGGAAATAGTAGGGATTATCTAATTTCAGGAACTTAAAATTGACTTCTATTATAAAAATCTACAAATTTATCCTGTTATTTTTATAAGACATTCATTTATTCACCAATTATGTGTTGAGTGCCTAATTATGTATTAGAATTTAGAAATACTACAGATAAATGGACATGCCCTTGCCTATGACCCATGTCCCTGGGGAGTTCATTCCTAGAATATTCTCACTCTTATGCCTAGAATATAGCTGTGAATACTGATGTCCCTATGACTCTCCATATATGTTCCCATCTGTCTTTAGCAGCTCTTCAGATAGATAGGAATTTTACGGCAGCTGTACAAAGGAATTTTAAGTTGGTACATGTGCCGCATTCTTTGTTTGGACCTCATAATTCTAAAGCTTTGAAAGGTTGTTGGCTGGCTAATACTTAATACAAAGTTGGGTTTCAATAGGTTAATTAGCCTTTCAAAGATGTGTATTTTGCACACTTCTCAGTTGGACATACTTGCTAGCATTTCTATCCACTGTTCCTTGCACACTTCCCACCTAGATGTAACAGATATTGAATAACTTTATTTAATGGAAGAGAACCAAAATGAATGCCGATCTCAGTCACGAAAGGATTCATCATTGTAGGCTTCTTTTTCTTTGACAGGCTTAAACCTTTCACTTCCAGACCTGTTACTCGTGCTGCATTACTAGAAGAGGACATCCTGGTGGAGGAAGGCCTTATTTAGATAAACGACAAATCTGTTTTGTGTCTTCTGCTGGGATCAATTTATTCTTGTGATGTGATACAAATTTGTGTATTCAGTAGGATGGGAGGTTTATGAAAGTGCCATGTACCCTACAGAGTCCTTCATTAAATATTAAGCAGATATTAATGGAATTAAACATTAAACTGATTCCAGAAAATTAAATAAGCAAAGTCATCATTTGGTGGTGAGGTTTTGTACTTTAAAGCATATATATACAATTACAGGAAAGACTCGAGGCAATGAGAGCTTTTAACTTTGGGAGAGAAAAAGTTGTAGTAAAGTCTCTGATGTAAGAGCACAAATGTTTCCCCACAGAAAGATGCACTAGCTCTTGGGATTGAAATGCCGAATTCTGTGTCCCGTCGAGACCTATCAGAGAGAGAGCCTCTCCAACCAGACGCAAATGGAAAGAGAATAATTTCCCTGTCGTGAACCACTGCTTTTCATGTCTTCTTCCCTAGAACCTGGGTCTGGGAAGGAGCCTGAAAATGAAACTCAACCTTTTATATTTGCATAAAAATGACTCTTCCAGGGCTTTACTTAGAAAGGTGAGTGGAGGGGGGAAAATATTCTAAACCGTTCTCACTTGTGCAGACCTTACTTTGAGTAGCCAGCATCCTCAGTGAAAAGCTGTCAGAACGCTCAGATCTGATAGCCAGCACCGGCCACAAGCCTCAACGCAACGAACCGGCCAGCACATTCAATTTTAATTAAGTCCCCATGCCAGGAAAGAAGGCTTTGGGGGAAAGCAAGCTCTGGGAGCGCCATGTGTTCACAGAGTTAGCTCTGTATTCATGGAACCATTTGAAATAATTGCAGCTGGTGTGGACGTTTAACTGACCAATTAAAAGAATTTTATCATTTGACTCCTGCCAAACATTTGACATAACTACAAAATGATTTTTGAATGATGCGCACCTTTACAGGCTGTTTGTTCTCCTGGGAGGTGAGGCTTTCATCCAGAATTGCTGTGTCTCTTGAACTCGGGCCAGCTCTTCCTCTTAGAGTTTCCTGTCACAAGTAATAAGTGAAAAATAAACCATTCCATCCTTCTTGCAGAAACACCAAAGAGCCTGAGTTAATGTTTTTAGCCCAGCTCCAAAGAGGCAGAGGAGGCCAATTACAGCTATCGAAGGCAAGCTGGACTTGGTCTTTGCAGGTAATAGGATCTGCCTGACACTCCCCATCTGCACCTTCCTAGCGCCAGTTGCTATCAGATTACAGTTCCCATAAAGAAATTAAAGGAAAATCAAATCCTGCACCATATGTAAATCCAGCTCCCTGGTGTTATCTACCTTTGCCTTTGCCCTCGTGCCCATTCGGAGAAAGGGTACTTGTGACCTATTCTATACTAAATTATAGGTGGGTGATTCTACTGTTAAAATATGGCTTTAATGCCAGTAATGCCACCTTCACATATTATGTTACCATCTTATCAGTTACCTTAGGAACAAGGGTCTGACCCTAGGTTCAGTTTCAGGGAACCATTTTCCTCATTCTGGAGTGCAGAAGGAGACTGTTTATGTTTTAAGAAAGGAAAGAAAGACAAGAAAACAGACACAAGTTGGAAGTCTTATCACAAATATCTCTTTTCTGAACCCAAATTTGGTGCTATGGATAAAGAGTGGGAAACAATAGCTTTTCCCAAGAGCACTGAAGTAACTCAGAACATTTCTTTGTTAACTATAAGGCTGCAGTTTACAGCACAGTAGGGAGAGGAGCAATAGGAAGTGTGTAAATGGGGAAGGTGCTTAAAATCAAGACTTAACCTCTTGATTGTTGCTATTTATTTGGCTTATTGTTCTTCAACCTCTCCCAGTACATTGCCTCTTTTCTCTCTATATATTTACATGGTAAAATTCCTTTCATCTTAAAAAAAATGTTATCAGGTCACCTCAAGCTCCGCTTCTGCTATTGTATAATCTTTTTCTTCACCTTCACTATTATGGTTTTGAAAATCTCACTTGCTCACTTCTCATCAGTGCTTCAGTTCACTGCAACTTTCCTCAGCATCCCACTAAACTGGGACATCCCACATTCAATGCACAGTTTTTAGTCATCCCACTCTAACTTTCTGCCCCAGAAATATTTTAGTATTTTTTTTTCTTTTTTAAACTCTAGCCATATCCACTGCCTCATTAATATCCTTTCCTAGTTTTCCTTCGACCTCAGTCTCCTCTTCTTACTGCATCAAACCCAACCCTTTTTTTTCTCCGCACTGTTGTGATATTAGTGCAGGACACTATCATTTTTTTGTCTCTATTATTTCAAAACCCTCCTGACGAGTATCCCTCTACTGGCTTACTGAACTTTCAATCCTTCCTTCATCTTGTTGCCTCTCCTATAGTTTTGTAACGACAGTCATTTCTTCTCCCTTGCCTTATTAAAATTTTGCAGTGATCGTTAGGATAAAACTCAAACTTCCTACCATGTGAGTGCTTATGAGTGAATGTGAAGGTGAGTGCTTCTCACCTTCACCCAACACTCTCACCCACAGACATGAAGCCATACCAAATTATTTGCAGGTTACCTGACTGCTGCCTTCTCTTCATCATACCTTAAATATATTAGCCCATCTTCTAATAAAGCCTTTATTCCATGTTTTCCTACCCATATTTCATGAGATATTTAAAAGCGTACCTCCCTGAGAAATCATCCCAGACACCATATGCAGACAGCCCAATTTCCCTCTTCATTGCTTTTGTTGCACTCTGTGCTTGGCTACACAGCCACCCATACTGTTCTGTAATGGTCTGTATCCTGGCACTAGACTCATCTTTTTCTAGCAGTGGACTGTTTTTCTATTGACATATTCCTACTATTTAGACTAGAGCTTGACATTAGTCACTCAGTACTTAGAAGAATGTAGGGAATTAAGAAGGGAAGAGGGGAAGGGAGGAAGGGAGGAGTTATGGTGTTAGCCCAGAATTCATCCATCTGTTCTTCCATCCTTCCTGTAGTAGACATCTTAGGAACCACTCTCTTCTACTCTTAGTTTGTGTGATTCAGGTGGAGTTAATTCCACACTTGGCTTCAGGGGTGGACATATGGATTTTGAGAATACAAGTATAAATTTTTCTGCCAATTCTGAATGTGGAAGCTTTGAAAGCTCAAATATTTCAGAAATAGAAAAAAATATATAGTGTATGATTTCTAAAAATACATCTATTGGAAGTTAAATTGTACATTCCTTCTATCATACATATCAACAAAGCTAAGATGTCTACTAAATATTCAGCAAGTATTATATCCCAAAAGCCTAATCTATGAATGACCTCATTACTTTCAGAGATGAATAAAATCATCTACCCATGCAAATGAGTCCTTGGATGCAAGTTACTACTCTTTGTGAAAACTTTCTTGAACTTTTGCCTAGAAGATCCTTATGCATATTCTATATGTTGATATTCTTTTGGTGTTTATGGCAGAACAGCTATTTTTGACTCTTGACTCCTTTTTTTTTTTTCTTTTTAATCAGTCATACAGTCCTTCCTCTGAAATGTCCTGGCAATTCCATATTTCTTTTCCATCTCCAGACTTCTTATTCTGCTATTGCCTTTCTTAGTTCTCTGTGGTACCAGCCTCTAGAGAAAATAAAGGGACATTTCACCTCTCCCCACTCTCTTCCACCAATACAAAAGTAGCAAGGTGACAAAGACAAAAACTGTATCCGGCCCACAGAAGTGTTTTTCAAAAGCCAAATTATAACAATTTGAGGATTTAACATAAAAGTTTAACTTCCAGCTTTTCTTGAAAAGTAAGTTCCAACAAACCTAAAGCCCAAGTTCTTGCATGGTAACTATTGTGAACTGAATTGTGTCCCCCTAAAAGATGCATTGAAGTCCTAACTGCTGGTACTCATGAATGCAACCTTATTTGGAAGCAGAGATTTTGGTGATGTAATCAAGATAAGATTAGGTAAACTGGATCAAGATGGGCCTCAATTTAATGACTGGTGTCCTTTTAAGAAGAAGGAAATTTGGACAGAGACACAGAAGAGAACACTGTATGAATATACACAGAAATAGAGAGAATCCCTTTGTAGCAGAGATTAGAGTGATGCATCTACAGCTAAGGAACACTTCGCATAGCTGTCTATGAAGGGGCAAAGAAAGATCCTCCCATAAGGCTTCAAGAAGCACACGACTTTGCCAACACTTATATTTAGAACTTCTAACCTTCAGAACTGTAAGACGAGAATTTTTGATTGTCTTTTTTTCTAAAGATTTTATTTATTTATGTGAAACAGAGAGAACGTGAGAAGAGGGACAGTCAGAGAGAGAAGCAGACTCCCTGCTGAGCAGGGAGCCTGATGTAGGACTCGATCCCAGGACTCCAGGATCATGACCTGAGCCAAAGACAGTCGCTTAACCCACTGAGCCACCCAGACACCCCAGGTATTTTCTATTGTCTTAAGCCACCCAGTTTATGGTATTTTGTTATGCAGCTGAAGACACTAATGGGCAAGAAATGAACAAAGGCTGCTCTCTTTAGATAGTGCTTATGATTTCAGTTCCAGGAGTTAAGGATAGACCCTGTCCTCTCCTATGGTTTCTGTGTCATAAATGTCTGTCTGTATGTCTGTGTCATAAAAGGCTAAATGTCAGTGTCATCTGCCATCTTAAACTCAGTCAGTTTCCCCCAGTTGGCGTGATGCCTTTGATCCTTTTGTAATTTGTGATATCTTAGTATTTGTGTATTAATAAATTTATTTTTATTTCAAGTTGTGTATTTTCTTTAACCCAGCTATCAAAAATATTTTGTTATTGCTGCTGATGTTTTTGATGTAGCTGTTTACATTTTTGATATTGGATTTATCTTGACAAAACGAAAAAAAAAAAAAGGAAAGAAAAAGAAATATCCAGGTCTTTCCCCTGATACTGATATTTTGTGCTGGATAATTCTTTGTTTTAGGGATAGTCCTGTACCTTGTAAGATATTTACTGGTATCCCAAGCTTCTGTTCACTGAATGCCAGAGGCACCCTCAAGGTTGCAACAGCACAAAATGACTACAGACATTGTTAAATATTATGGAGGGGGAGAGAGTTGGAGATGGGGGATAAGGGAAGAGGTGGGAGTGGAATGACAAAATCTCCCTGAGAACCGCTGTCCTAGGCTATTTTTCACATCTAGTCTCATAAAAATAAACACAGTAGCATGCTATAACAAATGTTTCAACATAACAAATGCCTCTCAGAAAATGATGCACACTTTTGTCACCTTCTATACATCTAGCTCTAAAAATTTTCTTCTTTTAGTCTGTGACAGAAAGTCTTAGCTGTTTCCCAGTATCCCTTTGGCTGTCCTGTCTTAATAAGAAGAACACTGGTATTTATTTGGGCACACTGCTGTGCAGATAGAAAACTCCATTCCCTAGTAAGCATGGCCAATCACAATATGTAAATAGATGTAGATGTTGGCCACTGAGATCCAAATGGGAGTGCTACGTGAAACTTTCAGAAAGGGCTTACTCTTACGATTTATCTTAAAGAAAGGGCCTTACTCTTATTATTTCTTTTTTTGCTTTCTGCTGCCTGGAATTTTAATGTAATGGTTGGGTCTCTGGCAGCCATCCTGAGGCAATTCACTAAAAATAGAGGAAAAACAAGTCAGAAGAAGTCTGGGTCCCTGAAACAGAGCAGCTGCCATATCATTTCAGGACTGCCTCCCTTAGAACTTCAATTCAGAGGAGAAAAATAAATTTTATCTTGTTGACATCACTCTTATTTCAGGTTTCCTACCACATGGAACACAGCCTACTTGTAGTTAACAAATAGCCCATGCCAATTCTAAGAAATTCTCCCAAAGTTTATTTGATGATAATCTGTACTATTTCAATAGCTCTCTTTAAAGTCAAAATGTTTTTTGTAATATGACAATAATAATATCTATCTTATGTTTCAGATCAGAGATAATGTATATAAAGCACCTAACACACTGCCTATACGATAGATATATTGCTATAATCAACCATGAAGGCGATTATAACCATTGTAATTATTATTGGATCTGAGAATATCTTCATTTAGAATTCCTATGATCCAGGAAAATTATTCTAATGGTCTTTACAGAGTTTTTTTTGGGTGGCTAGGATATCTGGCTGAGTGAAACTTACACATATGACTTAACTGTTTTCTTTCGTGTTATAGATAAGTATAATATTACATACACAAATTAATATTTTAAAAATGGTTCGGGGGCCCCAAAATGTTATGATATTTAGTCTTTTAAATTCAAGTACGGCTATTTCCTGTAACACTAGATCTGACATCCGGCATCACCAATCATATTTTAAAACTTAGAGATGCCTTGCTACCACTTCTAGAGAATCTGATTTGATTCTTGGATTCAGCCTAAACATTGGAATGTTTTTAGAGCTCTCCAGTTGGTTAAAATCCATAGCAAAGTTTGAAAACCACTGCTTTACACAATAGTCACAACAGGTAGTTTTCCTACTGTTTGCTACAGTTGTCAGAAATCAAGAGCCTGGTACCTGAAATCAGTGAGCAAATGTTAGCTCTCCAGGTTGCCAGAGTGCTAATCAAAGTAATTATAAGATTTGCCTTTTTTTTTTTTAAGATTTTATTTATTTATTTGACAGACAGAGATCACAAGTAGACAGAGAGGCAGGCAGAGAGAGAGGAGGAAGTAGGCTCCCCACAGAGCAGAGAGCCTGATGTGGGGCTCTATTCCAGGACTCCGGGATCATGACCTGAGCCGAAGGCATTGGCTTTAACCCACTGAGCCACCCAGGTGCCCCATGATTTGCTTATTTTTTTTTTTCATCATATTCTTCTTTTCTGATATTCTTCTCTCCCTATCAATCATTAGCCATTCTAAAATAGGAAAGGGATTTACTATTGAATTTTTTTTAAAAAACTTTATATGAACCCTTAGAGTAACAGTTGAAAAGAGACTGTCAGAATGGCTTAGCATCAGAATGGATTCTCATGGCATTTTTAGCCACAATTGTTTTGACTCCCAACCTATTGCTTTTCTTACTTCTAGTATTGACCTTTGTCACTACTATCACTGTTTTTTTTTTTTTTTTTCAGACTAAAACTGAAGGGCAGTTAAGAAAACAAAGGAAAGAAATTCATTACCTCTTTGTGCACCTTGGAAACTTTTTTTCTTTAATTTTTTTTAATTTTATTAATTTTCTTTAATTTTTTTTTCAGTGTTCCAAAATTCATTTTTTGTGCACCACACCCAGTGCTCCATGCAATACATGCTGTCTTATAGCAAATTACAAGATGAAATAAAGCAACAAAATGAGGGACTGATACTCTGTTTTTTTAATATCCATTTTCTATGAAAAATAATTCATTACAGCATTGCTCCACCTCCCTCAAAACTCAACTTGCTAAAAAGTTATAGTTTATAACAATCCAATTTTTATGCCTGGAGGTTGTTTTAAAATACACAAAAAGTATGTTATTGCTTGTCCTAAGTGGATATTATGAGCTAGGATTTAAAAGAAAACATTATATATACCCAATTGCTGATGTCAAACAGGTTTTAAAGTGACTCAGCTTTAATGATAGAAAACGGAATTTGAGGGGCACCTGGGTGGCTCAGTGGGTTAAGCCTCTGCCTTCAGCTCGGGTAATGATCTCAGGGTCCTGGGATCGAGCCCCGCATCGGGCTCTCTGCTTAGTGGGGAGCCTACTTCCCCCTCTCTCTCTGCTTGCCTGCCCCTCTGCCTACTTGTGATCTCTGTCTGTCAAATAAATAAATTAAATCTTAAAAAAAAAGAAAGAAAGAAAGAAAATGGCATTTGAAAATTGAACACAAAACATTTTTTTTTAAAGATTTTATTTATTTATTTGACAGAGATCACAGTAGGTGGAGAGATAGGCAGAGCAATTTTTAATTGAAAAGGTCAAAAGTGTATTCCTTTAACTTGGTTGTAAATATATTTTTAACTTTTGTGGGGGAGACTCTCACACAAAATACATTAACAAGGTTGTTGTAACAAGGAAACATCCATGTTAACATCTCTACAGGTCAAGAAGACAGTATTATCAGCACCTAGAGTACCCTCCAGTTACTTCTCAATCCCACTCTTCTTTCCTGCAAAAGGTAATCAACAGCCTGACTTTTACAGTAAATATTTACTAACTTTTCTTTATAGATTTGCTCCTTAAGCATATATCTATAAACACTAGAATTAGTTATGTCTGATTTATAAAATATGTATATATTTATAATTTATATATAAAATGTATGTAAATTTTATATAAATGGAAATCTTTCTGTCTGTCCTCTTTCCATCCATGCTATGCTTGTAAGATTTATTCATATAATTTCCTATAGTTGTAGCTCACTAATAATGCTACACATTATTTCATTGTGTTAATATACCACAGTTAATATACCACAGTTTATTCATTACCCTTCAGAAAAATTTGATTGTATTCAGTTTGAGGATATGATAAATAAGACTCTTATG
This sequence comes from Enhydra lutris kenyoni, assembly GCF_002288905.1. Lineage (NCBI taxonomy): Eukaryota > Metazoa > Chordata > Mammalia > Carnivora > Mustelidae > Enhydra > Enhydra lutris. The sequence continues at coordinate 60,161,068 of NW_019154085.1, read as the reverse complement.
AATATTCTAGTACATGTCTTTTAGCGCATCCAACAAAGGTTGGTGTGATAAAGACCCTGACATGCAGGGAACTATGGAGATGATTAATAGATGGGCAGTGAATAATAATATTATTTATTTCGGGACACCTAGGTGGCTCAGTCGCCGAAGCCTCCAACTCTTGATTTCAGCTCAGGTCATGATCTCAGGTGAAATCTGTGAGATGGAGTTCTGCATCCAGCTCTGTGCTCAGCAGGGAATCTGCTTGAGATTCTCTTTCTCCTTCTCCCTTGAGTGTGTACATGCTCTCTCTCTCTCTCAAATGAATAAATCTTAAAAAAATATATATTTCTTAATTCATACAAGGATGAATGTCCAGGAGACTGAGAAGCGCCTTATCATTTCAGCAAGAAATCACAATTCCTTACCCAGTTTTGCATCTGAGCTAGTTTTTAGACCCCGAATCCAGGGACTGGAGAAAAAGCTGGATCCTCAGGAGGCAGAACACAGTTATACCATGGCAATTGTATGCAGTTATGATTTTCTGAGTTCTTTCTCATTGCAACATATATAAATTTATTCAGGTTACCATCCACTGGCAAAAAAACAAACAAAAGAAAACAAAAAACAACACACAAACACACACACACACAAACAAACATATCCAAATGTTTTGAGGACTTTTGGACACAGGTTTAGACTGATATTGATACCAGTGAGCCTGAAGATGGCCTGCCGATCAGGATAGAGATTGATGTGGGGGCAGGTAATAAATAGTGTCCTGACCCAACCCCAGCTCGTAGTGGGTCCGTTGGGTCCACAGACTGAACTGGTGATCATTTCTCTGTTCCTCAATATATAATTGTAAGGCACAACAAATGGTTGTTGGCAGAACCATAGTTCTGGTTCCTTGAGCTGTGGGGTAAGAGCTATCATAAGTGGGGAATTCAAAGTGGCAGCTGCTGAAACTGTCAACACCCTCTTCTGCCACAGTAATAAGTAAAAATGATACTCCTCCTAGAGTTAATGACGGAGGTTATTATCACTTTTAAAGATCTAAAGGTTGCAAGAGTAATAGCCTCATTGTACACCCATTTAATTTTCCAGTTTGGCTCCCACATGGGTCAGACGTATCCAGGATGATATAGTAGATTACCTCAAATTTGAGCAATTAATAGTTTATTTACAACTGTGGTGCCTGATGCAGTATTTTAGCTAGATAATAGATTAACTAGACTACATAAACATAGTCTCAGGTATACAGCCAATGATGTCACAAATGCATGCTTTTTCATGTCTGTGGGAAGGGGAACCAGAAATAGTTCATATTCACATGAGATAGATAAAGTAAATATTATCTTGCACAGGGCTATGTTAATTTCTTCCATCTCCATCATAATAGAGTCCAAAGGGACCCCAACCACTTGCACATTTCACGTGAATTCCACATTTCACCATATTAATGATCAATTAATCAGACCAAATGAATAAAAAGAGACAAATCCTTGGAGGCTATGATAGAACACGTGAAATTTTGCTACTTGGGACACACGACCCAGCAGACGATCTAATGTAAGAGACACCTGTGATGAGAAAAGGTGCTGTGTAGAGTTTATGACAATGTTCAATAGAATTCTAACGCATATCCCTGAGGTTCTAGAGAAGGCGGAATATTGTATACCCGTTGTAAAACATCCCCTGGTAAAGATGGTAAAGATGGACCAGGAGCCTGGCTAGGGGTTATTAAGCAACCATGTAGCTGAACTTGAGCTGAGTTCCATCAGACCCACCAAGTCAAAACATCAGGTGGAATCTGCACCAATTCACCATGTGATGAAAGTCAGTCATTTTGAATCAGATAGAAGAAGGGCAGAGTATGAGCCACAAGGCCAGGCAAACTAGGCCTGATGCTGTATATCCCACTCTTGTACCTAAACCTTTCCCTTGGCTCACTCTCTAGTCTCTGAGAGGAAAGAGATGGTGAGCATGTAAGGCAGAATAATGAACCCCCAAAGATATCCACATCCTAATCTTCAGAAACTGTGAATATGCTAGGTCATATGGTATAGTGGATTGCATAGTACCCCCTAAAAAATTCATGTCCACCAGGAACCTCAAAATATGACCTGGTATGGGAATAAAATCCTTGTATTTAATAATTAAGGTAAGGATCAAGATGAGATAATAACGGTTTAGGGTAGACTCTAAATCCAATGGAAGTGTCCTTATAAGAAACAGAAAAGAACATACAGTAATGCAGAGAAGAAGGGGATATAAAGATAACAGCAGAAATTGTAGTAATGTGTTTATAAGCCAAATACCAAGGATGGCCACCAGTAGCTTCCAGAAGCTAGGAGAAAAACACAGAATTTTTTTTTTTTTAAAGATTTTATTTATTTGACAGAGAGAGAGATCACAGGTAGGCAGAGAGGCAGACAGAGAGATGGGGGGAAGCAGGCTCCTTGCTGAGCAGAGAGCCTGATGCAGGGCTCGATCCCAGGACCCTGAGATCATGACCTGAGCTGACAGCAGAGGCTTAACCCACTGAGCCACCCAGGCGCCCCCAGAATGGTTTTTCCTTCAGAGGTTCTAGAGGGACTCAATCCTATGAACACCTTGATTTTGGTTATCTGGATTCCTAAACTGTAAGAAAATAAAATTCTGTGGTTTTAGGCCACCCTGTTTGTGGTAATTCATTAGAGCAGCTCTAGAAGGTTAAAACACATAACAAACAGGAATTAAGGTTATAAATAGAAATAAAGTTGCTCTCAGCTAACCTTGAGATGGAGAGATTATTCCAGATCATCCAAGTGAGCTCAGTGTCATCATCCAGATCCTTGAATTTGGAAGAGGTAGCAGAAGAGAGAGAAGCAGGGAGATGGCAGCATGAGAAGGAATCCACCTGCCTGTGATGGCTTTGAAGGTAGAGGAATGAGACCATGTGCCAAGGCATGTAGGTAGCCTCTAGAAGCTGGAAAAGGCAAGAAAGTAGATACTTCTGTAAAGTTTAAGGAAGGAAATCAGTCCTGCTGATGCTTTCTTTTAGCACAGTGAATTTCCTCATTGTCCCATGAAAAGTAATTGTATACTTAAATCGCTTCTTATACCTTTACTCCTGTTGGTCCTTTTGCATTGGGGCTTGGACAGTTTTCCTTGTCCATATTTTATCCATTTTTCAAACATAATTCAAGTACATCCTCCTCCAAAAAGGCTTTTTCTGTACACTTTACTCCTAACCAAATGCCCCCTTCTCAAATTTTCAATAATATTAATAATCTATATCATATAATCTAATTCATTCATATATTTTCATCCTATATCCTAGTGACTAATATGCTAAGCTTGTCTTCCCAAATAAGTTTCAAGCAGTATCAGTCAAAGTCCCAAGCAGAAACAGATGGCAATGGTACACACAAAATAAGATAATTTGAGGAGGTTCATTTCCAAAGGAACTGTTTGTAAAGGTGAGGGCGAGGTGAAGTACGAGGGATTGTGGAATAACCCCGATAGAGTAAACGCAAGTTAATACCATCCCTAGGCAAGAAGGCATAAGAGGGAAGGACCAGATGCAGAACTCAGAAGGAGAAACGGTAAATTGTAATCAGCTGCCTTGAGAAGAACAGTGACCATTGGTTCAGAGGACAGATAGTCCTGCATGGGACCTGGGAAAGGAATAAATACCTTGGTCTCACTCTGGTTGGTGCTTTCATTGACAAGCCCAATTAAAATCATAAGGCAAAGTAGTCCTGTTAACATAGTTCATATGGTTCTGCCTCCTGGGAAAAAGAACAGTGTGGAAAATATTGGAGAATGGATTAGTAGAGGCAACAGAATAAGAGCTTTAGTATCATTCAAACCATTCCGAGGTCCTGACAGGACTATAGGAATGGTGTATAAATATGCATTTATAAATACTCATTAATTGTATCTAATGTAATACAAGAAAAAGAAGCCATGTGATTTTGTTAACTAAATAAATGTTAATTACTTACTGTGCGATAAGCACTCTTCTTTAAGTCCTAAGGATATAGTGATAAACACAACGAAAAGAAAAAAAAACTGCTTCTTAGAGATTGCACATGTCATGTAGCAAGAACATATGACAGAGCTATAAAATACTTTGTTATATGCCAGAGATGTTCCCAAATAGATTCCAAATCTCATAATCAAAACCTTCCTCTAAATCGTTTAGTGATTTATAAAAAGTCCATTATGAGAAAAATAGATGAATCTCTTTAAAAGTTAATATGTGGACTTTTTTTTTTTAAGATTTTATTTATTTATTTGACAGACAGATCACATGTAGGCAGAGAAGCAGGCAGAGAGAGAGGAAGGGAAGCAAGCTCCCCGCTGAGCAGGGAGCCCGATGCAGGACTTGATCCTAGGACCCTGGGATCATGACCTGAGCCGAAGGCAGAGGCTTTAACCCACTGAGCCACCCAGGCGTCCCAATATGTGGACTTTTTAAAAAAAATAGTGCTAAAATTGCAATAAATTGTGTTTTTATTTATTTTTTATGTTCTATTTTTTAAATATTTTATTTATTTGTTTGACAGAGAAGAGAGAAATCACAACTAGGCAGAGAGGCAGGCAGAGAGAGAGGGGGAAGCAGGCTCCCTGCTGAGCAGAGAGCCTGATGTGGGGCTCCGTCCCAGGACCCTGAGATCATGACCTGAGCCAAAGGCAGAGGCTTAACCCACTGAGCCACCCAGGTGCCCCTAAACTGTGTTTTTAAATGTCATTAATTGTTTGTATAAATTCCCCATTGTGTTTGTTTAATAATAGATGAACATGTACAGATTTGATATGTAAATAAGAGCCTTCAACCCAAAAGCTCATGTGATGTGAGTGTACTTTGATACAAATAAATTCCACAGATGCACAGTAGTACAGCTTTCAACTAACCTCCAGCCAAGCTTCAGCTTAGTTTGGCCCCATGCATTACCTCTTTGATGAAGATCTTTTTGCTATGAAAATTAGGCATGAAATTCTTTAATTTTAATGCTGAACATAGTCCCTTTTGGTTGTTCCATGACAGACCAATGGTTCTCCAATAGGATATTTGAAATTTTTCAAATGTTACATAAGAGAATTGCTTTAACTTATTCTTCGAAAACATTAATTTTCGGTGTTCTTATAAATATATGTTAGCTCCTTTTGTTAAGCCTGAGTAACTCTCCATTTGCATGTAAGTTTCCCAAAACCCTCTTTATCAAGATATTCAAGGTCATTAGATATTTATTAATCAAAATGTCCAACAATTAAAAAGACACTTAAGGACGTATAATGAATCTTCGTGGACAAAATCATTGTCCCACGTATTCATTATCAATTATTTTCAGGCAGTCAACCTAATTATTATTATTATATACCAAATACATAGAAAGCACTATGTTAGGAACTTTGAAGAGAAAAAGATATATAGAGTATATAAAATGTCCTTAAGTGTCTAACCTAGTTTTAGATGAAGACATAGGTGGGGAGAAGCTAACTGTAACTCAAGAAAAAATGTAATTCTGAGGTCCCTATATGTTGAAATTTAAGAATATACTAACTATACATAAACAAGAAATCCTTCAGGGGAGATAAATATTTGAGCTGATCCCTGCAGAAGGGGGTTTTATTTGTTTTTTATCTAATATGGAAGAAGATAACATTTCAGGAAGAGAAAAAGACGTAACAGAAAGGCAGGTATTTGAACATATGGGGCTTTTGGTTACCCAAGTTTTTGCTTCAACAAATAAATTTGTTTGGTTTTGTCCATTAGGAAGACATTATGTGGAAAATTTCCAAGACCACTTTCTTCCCATTGCATCTGAAAATATTTATATTATTCACAGCCAGAATAATTATATTCACTTGCTTCTTTGTAAAAGCAGATCATTATTTACAAGATCAATAGTTTAAACAATTAAATGTAATAGATAAAACTCATGAAATATGAAATGTTAGCTATTTAATCAATTATAAAACCTTTCTTCTTCTCTGTTCATCAAAAATTCTATCAATCCTTTAAGAACTTTTTTCTTCATCTTCAGACCAGAATTTCCCTCTCTTTATTTTGTGTTTCTATAGACATTTGTGTTTCATGACAAATAACCACATTATATATTGCTTTTAGAATTTACATCCAGCTAATATTTGTTTATCTTCAAATACTGAATTTTCTATCAAACAGTAAACATTATGTAACAGGTCATATTTGTCTTTTCCCTTTAAGTTCTCAAAAGCATAAAGGTAACTTTGATTCTTAATCATAGGATTTACATTAAGCTAAGTAATCAGTGTATTTGTTTCTCCTTTCACTTAAATGTATATTTGTAAACTGTAAAAATATTAGGATATGTATTCACATGTAGAATGTATTTTAAAATCATGACATTATTTTTTATGTAGTCTTTTTCAAATACTTGCAAAAACATAAATAATAAATTGCATAAAATTTTATTTTGAAAAGTACTGGTTCATGTCAAATGTCCCTAGTACAAGAATGTCTCAATGAATAATTTTTACACATTTATGAACTATTCTTTCTCAAGTAATATAGTTAAGAGCTTTTTGAGAGTTATGATTCTACTAAATAAAAAATGAAAACAAAGAGGTGCAAACAAAGAAAACTATTTGTTAAAATACATAGCTTTGTAAAAATTATAACTTAACTATAATTACAGTGACATGCTGCCCAGTTAATCTTGCCCAACAGCTCAGTTTATGAATTGGCAAGTATGTTTTATAACTTTAATTGAATTTTTACTCAGTGCTAAAATAATGGCCCTTAAAGCTACACAGCTTAACAACCAAAGAGTTATGTACAGTTACAGATGGTGAAAATATTTGTACTGCAGATCTACAAATTTATAGTTTTCTGATCAGCAAATCCTAGACTACGTACAATCATGTTCAGTTCGTGACATAACTGACAAGGCAGCAAAAATACTGATCATATCAGTTGAATCACTGTATGGTGTACCCATGGCTGATCAAGTTTTGGTGAGAAAAGTAGGAAACCATTATAATACTCTGATAATACAGAATGAAAGAAGGTGAAACTGTTTGGAAATCATAATCTAGGTAAAAGGTAGTTCTCTGTGTGTATTTTTGGTTCTGTTAATGTGATTTGTTGTTGTGTTACCTTAAGGTAACAGGATTTGTGGGCATTTGAATTTCCTCCAAATAATTTCGTCTTATATCCTTTAAATTTTGCTATTAGTAATTATGTTTTTTATTTAAGTATTGGAAATCTAAGTGGTTCTGAAATGTATTGGGTCCCTAAACACCTAAAAATGTGTTTGTTAGAATGTTTTTTGGGGGGAATTACGTGAGGGTATGGAATGAGGGTGTTGTATAACTGGAGCATGTATATAGTTTCTCAGGGCCTTTGAATTTGACAGAGAGGGATAAAATTCTGTGGTAGAAATTTGAGATATCAAACACAACCTATTGAAGAATCTTTCTAGTCATTTGAGGGTGGTCATGGTACATAGTTCTGCTCAAAGAGTTGTAGGTGATAGTTTGCTAGGTGGGATTTCTGAGACTATGAAGACTTTTTTAATTTAAAAAAAAAAGGAGGGTAGATTCAGCTTATACACCATTTTATGTCTTTTTCAGTCTGTTTTTCCTTTTTCCCCTAACTCATCTTGCTTGGAATGCTGATTAGAGGCTATGTTGCAGTCATGAAGAAACAAACGTGAAAAATATTAAAGCATAAAGTGGGACAACTCTGTACCTCTAATGGCATATGCTTGAGGACTTCCTTAAAAAGGACTTCTTATGGCTTAAAACTAATAGACTTCTATCTGAGTCAAGCACATTAATACAGAGTTTTCTATTGTGTGTAGCCAAGTGAAATTCTTACAGATACACTTTCAATCTCCCCATGTGGAGGACTGCCTTCCCATTACTTACTAATCCTGTTGTAGTGCCAAAGCCAATTGGATAACCCAGGAGAATGCCAATGTCACATTGCTTAATACTGATACCAATGTTGGAAAGTTTTTGTAAAGGTGAAGGATTCTAAAACTATCCTGAATGTTTATTATGGAAATTTATTCAACATAAAAAATGCCACACATGAACAACATAATGCCCAAGGTGCTTTTTTCATGGACTATTTAAACAATCATTTAGAGCAAAGAATTCCCATCTGTATGTCTTTTTTCTCCTAGTTTTTTTTTTTTTTTTTTTTGGCGGAGGGGGGGCAGGTTTCATAATGTAGTGTCTGCCAGAATAAGGTAAAAGAAACCCTATGTTGGCCCATAATGGTGCATGACAAAATATCATGAAACAAAAGTAAAAAGAATTGAAAGAGGAATTTCTTGACCTGAATTTATTCTTTAGATTATGGTTGACAGCATAATGAGAGATGACAGTAAAAAATGATCTGTCAGTGAAAATGATCCAGTATTTTCTGCAGTGTTGCATTATGCTATGAACTCATAATTTAGATTTTTAAAAAGTATGAAATTAAATCTTTAACAATATAGTAGAAGGAATGTATTTAGTAGGTGAGAATTATTTCCGTACTTAATTCTATCCGAGATTAACTATGTTAATGACTAATTTAATGGAACTACAGTTTTGTTATTTAGATTTACTTTCTGTGTAAAATACGTTAACAGTATTCGGCAGAAGAGTTTAATGCAGAAGACTTGAAATAAAATATTAGCATGAAGAGTTTCATAATTATATTTTGTCCAACAAGAGACAGAATATTCAGTCAAGACAAATTAGAGCAAGAGAAATGGAAATTTGTCTTTGAAAAGATTAAATATGTCCACATTGGGTAAAAGCATCTCAAAGAATTTCAAAATCCAAAGTGCTGTAAAACATTACCAAAATGTGCTTGAATATGCAGTATGGCTTACATATGCAGTGTTGGTTAAAAAGAAACATTCAAATTAGTTATCAAATTTAGAATTTTTAACAGATTTGGAAGAGGGAGTCTGTTTTAGCAGTAAGGGCATGGAATTCATGTATTAGTTACAAGGCTGGGAAATAAACTGAACTGAACTCATTTTGTCACCTAAAGCATATCTCCTCTCCATCTTGATCTCCTTAGTTGTAAAACTGAGCCAATAGAGATCAATGGTCCTTGTTTCCTTAACCTGCCTTATTCCACAGGCAGGAAGTTCCCTTGAAAGTCAGTGCAGAGAAGGTTGAGAAAAGGGCACTGAAAACAACATTATTTCACATGAAGTTTTATGTATAAGCCCTGGATTTTACTGTTATAATAATGACAACTTGCAACTTTGATCATCTTTGATTTATAGTCAAGCACAGCTATTTAATTGCAATTATGTATTTTCATTTAGTGGTTTCATGGCAGAAATGATTTTATATTGTCAATAAGTATACTTATGCACATTCTTATTCTTCTTTATAATGTCACTAAAATAGATGACAATTTGTAGTAAATTATTTCTAGATACCTTTATAGTACCAAGCATATGATATAACTGTATATCAATCTGAAGAAAACACACCTATGTTTCTTTAAAAATAGGATATTATCACTACTTAGAACTAAGATTATTTTACGGCATGGTGTGAATTTTGGTGGTGCTGTTTTAAATGATTATTGGATTGTGTAGTAGTAGGGATTGTCATCTTCCAGAAAGGTAATGGTGAATTTATGATTACCTTCCTTCCTCTTTCTTTCCCTCTTTCCTTCTTTTCGCTATTCCCTCTTTTCTTTCTACCCCTCCTTTCTCCTTCTTTTGCTCCTTGTATCTGTCCCCACCTGTCTTCCTCCATCCAGTCCTTCTCTTTCTTCTCTCCTGTCACCTTTCATCTTATCTCCTTCCTATCCCCATATCCTCCCATCTCTTCTCTTTCTGTCCTGATTCAATTCCAACCATCTATCCTCCTTGCTTCCCTTGCTTCCTTTCATGGGTCCTTCCTCCTTTCCATCCATACATTCATGTATTTATCCTCCATGCTTTCTTTTCTTCTTTCTCAAAACAAACACTTATTTAATACTTACTACATGCCAGATGGCATGCCCAATATTAGACATCCTGAAATAAATAATACATGATCTCCAAGGAACTGAATATCTACAAGGAGGAAAGAACAATGTAAGACTTATTAGTAAAAACATACAGAGGAAAAAAGTATGGGTTGGAAAAATGAGGATTGTGCACAATATTCCACTTCTATCCTCCATTTCTACTTTCAGAGACCACTTTACAGAAACCTAGTGTCACCAATGAGCGTCTCCCCTACTGTGACACACTGTGTTAGATATTATCACAACTGTTAAGAATTTCTCTCTGTAGATCTCAGTTCTTTCTTTTAAAATAGCTCATTGTATTGTCCTAAGAAAGCTCGTTCTGAAGATACCTTGAATTAGTCAAGCACCAGAGATTTACTTGGGCTTCTCAAATCCTACATATTCTTAAGAAAGACCTGTCCTCATGCCTGGCCCTTGGTTCAGCTCCAGGGAACTGACCCCAAACCTTGGAATATCTTGCCTGATAAGCATGTTTTTGTTTACCTGAAGTCTTGGGCCATTCTGTCAATCTGACATCTTAAGGGCCTGGAGACTGAGTAGGTGAGGTCAGCTATATGAGCATTACATGCCTATGTGACTGATTAACAGTAAAAACCTTGGACACCAAGTCTCAAATGAACTTGCCTGGTTGGCAGCACTTCACATGTGGTCACATGTTGTTTGGGGGAAAATTAAGCCTGTCTTCATGTGGCTATATTGGGATGGGACACGCAGAAGCTTGTGCTTGGTTCTCCTGAACTTTGCACCCATGTATCTTTTCCCTTTGCTGATTTTAATGTACATCCTTTCACCGCAATAAGCTATAACAATGAGTATAATAACAACTTTATGAGTCTTGGGAGACCTAGTAAATCATGAAGCCTAAAGGTGGTCTTGGGGACCCTTAAGATGCTAAGAGTTAACTACTCCATTCACTACACTTTCTACTGACCATATGTAGTACTATAGTTATGCAGTATGATACCGTTGAGTGCAATTAGGTAAAAGTGTATGGAATCACTTTGTTTTGTTTCTTACAACCTTATGTGGATCCACATGTATAATAAAATACATCTCAAGAACTCAAAACTTTTTTTAATGCACTCTTTGAGCTCTACCCTAAAATTTGTGCTTTTTATTTTCTGTCAATTATCCCCCCCAAAAAGTTGATTTTAAAATTTCTGGATTCTGACACAGGTATTCTAAGAACTTGGAGAACATGCCACTACTATCAGTAATAAAGTTTGAAAAAAAATTCTAAATTACTTTATTACAAGATCCTGGTCCTTGCCCTTCCTATAGTAGCCAGAAACATTTATGCATTCTCTTGACTTTAGTTTTTATTAGTAAATCAAATTTTCATGCATTTCTACTAAGGCTTAATGTGTTCTCTAGAGGTTCCGTAATCCCTCCCTAATCCCTAAACCTATCCAAAAACAGATAGGCTTTTGTAGGGTGGCCTCATCTTTTTGCCAGAAGTACTCAAACAGGCTGTTAAGCCAGTTAGATACAAACTGGAATCCCTCCTTCAAAATAAAGACAGATTAATAACCCTACTAAATCAACTCAAAATATATTAACTAAGTGCCTATTTAATGCTGATGTTTTACCAGGATTTGCAGAAGTTACTAAATTATATAAAACATGATGCATACCTTCAGGAGCAATATTATAGCTCTGCTGCTTGCTAGCTCTGTGGTGCCGGTAAAGTTTCTTAGCTTCTTTGAACCTTAGTTCTCTTGAATATAGAATAGTGAAAGTAAGAGTATTTACCTTACAAGTCTGAGAATTAAACACATTTCAAAGTGTTATATAACAATACAAAGAAAGTGACCAGTGGGTGGAAAAGAGTATATACACCATGGGCTTCAGAAAAGCAGAGAAAAACAATGATTAGTCAGGGAGTTTTAAAGATTGTGGGACATGAATAACCTGTGGAGAAATTAGGTGGAGGTAGAGGAATATAAAACACTAATAACAAGGGAAGATGTTTGGCATTGGGCTAGAAATGATAGTGAATTAACAATGTTATGGTGGGACATGAGGATATATAGATGAAGAGTACAATTATAGAGAGCTTTTCATAATAAATAAAGTTTAGATATTTTATCCAAGAAGTAATAAAAAGCTACTAAAATTTCTAATATGGGCACAATAAAAACTTGGCATTTCTAAGAATATGAATATGATATTGATCAGTAAGATGGTTTAGAGTTACATAGTCTTAAAAGAAGAAAAATGTAGGAGACTACTTTGATGATCCAGATACGAAATGATTCATTGCCAGAAGCAAGGAAAACAAATCATAAGAGGCTCTTTTTTTTTTTTTAAAGATTTTATTTATTTATTTATTTGACAGAGAGAGATCACAAGTAGATGGAGAGGCAGGCAGAGAGAGAGAGGGAGGGAAGCAGGCTCCCCGCTGAGCAGAGAGCCCGATGCGGGACTCAATCCCAGGACCCTGAGATCATGACCTGAGCCGAAGGCAGAGGCTTTAACCCACTGAGCCATCCAGGCGCCCCATAAGAGGCTCTTAATGAGAGAATAAACAGGGTTGTTGGAGGAAGGTAGGTGGGAGATGGCTAGATGGATAATGGGTGTTAGGGAGGGCACTTTTGATGAGTACTGGATGTGGTATGTAAGTGATCAATCACTGAATTCTACTCCTGAAACCAGTATTGCACTCTATGTTCACTAACTAAAATTTAAATTAAAAAAAAATAGATATGAAGTGATACAAGTCTGAAATCTTAAAGTTTGGACCCAAGAAATAGAATGAAAGAAATTAAACTAAATCATTATAGTAAATTAATAATTTAACCTATGGGTGCCTGGGTGGCTCTGTCAGTTAAGCATCCAACTCTTGATTTCTGCTCAGGTCATGATCTCAGGAAATCAACCCTGCATCAAGCTCTGTGCTGGGCATAGAGCTTGCTTAAGAGTCTCTCTCTCCCTCTCTCTCTGTCCCTCTCGATTCTTCCCTCTCCAAAAAAATAAATAAATAAATAAAAATAAAAATAATAATAATTTAACCTAATACATTATTTTTATTGAAGTATAACTAACATTCCATATTATGTTTCGTTTCATGCATGCAGTATAATTATTAACAATTTTATTAACAATTTTATACATTAATCAGTGCTCATCATGATAAGAGTATTCTTGACTCCCTTTATCTAATCACCCATTTCCCCCACATGCACCTCTCCTCTGGCAACCACCAGTTTGTTCTCTATATTTTAAAGAGTCTAGGTTTTTTGTTTGCCTCTTTTTATTTCTTTGTTCATTTGTTTTGTTTCTTAAATTCCACATATGAGTAAAATCATAGGGTATTTGTCTTTCTTTGACTTATTTGATGTAACATTATACTCTCTAGATTCATTCATGTTGTTACAAATGGCAAGACCTCATTCTTTTTATGGCTGAATAATATTCTATTGCATATATGTATATATATATATATATATATATATATATATATATATCACACCTTCTTTATCCATTAACCGATCAATGAACATTTGAGTTGTTTCCATAACTTGGCTATTGTAAATAATGCTGCAATAAACATAAGCGTCATATATCTTTTCCAAATTAGTGTTTTGTTTTCTTCAGATGAATACCTAGGAGGGGAATTACTGAATCATATAGTAATTCTATTTTTAATTTTTTGAAGAACCTCCATACTGTTTTCCACAGTGACTGCACCAATTTGCATTTCTACCAACAGTGCATAAGGGTTTCCTGTTCTCCACGTACTCACTAACACTTGATATTTCTTGTCTTTTTGGTTTTAGCCGTTCTGATGGGTGTAAGGTGATATCTCATTGTGATTTTGATTTGTGTTTCCCTGATGATTAGCAATGCTGAATATCTTTTCAGATGCCTGTTGGCCATTTGTGTCTTCTTTGGAAAAATTTTGTTTGGAAAAATTTTTAATTGGATTATTTATTTTGGGGGGTTGTTTTATAAATTCTTTTTTTTTTTTTTTTTTAAAGATTTTATTATTTGACAGAGATCACAAGTAGGCAGATAGGTGGGGGGCGGGGAGGAAGCAGGCTCTCCACTGAGCAGAAAGACAGATATTAACCCCTTGTCAGATACATCACTTGTAAATGTCTTCTTCTATTCAGTAGGTTGCCTTGTTGTTTTGTTGATGATTTTCTTCACTGTGCAAAAGCTTTTTATTTTGGTATAGTCCCAATTGTTTAATTTTGTTTTTGTTTCCCTTGCCTGAGGATTCATATCTAGAAAAATATTTCTATGGCCAATCTCAAAGAAATTACTGCCTGTGTTTTCTTCTAGGATTTTTTATGATTGCAGGTCTCACGTTTAGGTCTTTAATCCACTTTGAGTTTATTTTTGTATGTGGTGTAAGAAAGTGGTCCAGTTTCATTTATTTGTATGTAGCTGTCCAGTTTTCCCAGCACCATTTATTGAATAGACTATCTTTTCCCAATGTATATTCTTACCTTCTTTGTCATAGATTAATTGACCATAAGTGTGAGTTTATCTCTGGGCTCTGTATTCTATTCCATTGATCAGTGTGTCTCTTTGACCTAATACTTATTAAATGGTGATAATAAGATCTGTGTGCTTTTTTCCCCCTTTATTAAAGAGGATATATGTTGATTTAATGGCACACTAATGGTCTGTAACTGTTACTCATCATTATTTCCTTTTATGGGAATTTATTGTTTTCTTTTCATGAGATGAAGGAGTGACTCATTATTAGTAATGATATATCAAATATATACTGAATTATTTACTAAATTTGTTACACAATGATCTTCAAACTAATCATTCAGCAAATAATTAAGTATATATACTACATACTATATTAGGTATGATATATGATATTTTATTTATAAGATAATATTTTAGGATTTGAGGCTTGAATATCTCCTATTATTTTTTTTCATCTTTACAACTAGATAAATACAAACACTGCAATACTAACACAAAACACTTCTGTCATCCCCTGAATTTCCCCCTGGGCCCTCTATATGCAATCCTTTTCTTCACTCTCTACCCTCTGACAGCCATTTATCTATTTCTATTTGTATAGTTTTGCCTTTTTTTTTTTTAAAGATTTTATTTATTTATTTGACAGAGAGAGAGATCACAAGTAGGCAGAGAGGCAGGCAGAGAGAGAGGAGGATGCAGGCTCCCCGCTGAGCAGAGAGCCCGATGCGGGCCTCGATTCCAGGACCCTGGGATCATGACCTGAGCCGAAGGCAGAGGCTTTAACCCACTGAGCCACCCAGGCGCCCTAGTTTTGCCTTTTTAAGAGTAATTTTCTTTACATGGAATCACATAGTTAGTATGATTTTATGACTGACTTCTTGGATTTAGTTCAATGTTTTAGAGATTCATGCATATTGTTGAGTATCGATTGTTCCATTTTATTCCTGTTGTATGAATAAACCGCAGTTCTTTCATCCATTCACTGGTTTTTGGAACTTTGGGGGCTGTTATGAATAAAGCTGCTATGAACATTTATATGCAAGACTCTGGACTTCTGTTGGGGCATGTTGTAAAATATAAGCTTAATTTTATGTGAAAGTCATTATAAAAAAACTTTATAACTTTTGTAGGAAACTAATTTCAATAGTGGCTGTACCATGCTTTATTGCTACCAGCAATGTAAGAGAGTTTCACCTGTCCAACACCTTCCTCAAAACTTGGCATTGTCAGGATGCCTGGGTGGCTCAGTTGGTTAAGCATCTTTCTCTGGATCAGGTCATGATCCCAGGATCCTGGGATCAAGACCTGCATCAGGCTCCCTGCTCAGTGGGGAGCCTGCTTCTCCCTCTGCCTGCCGCTCCCACTGCTTGTTCTCTCTCCGTCTCTCTCCCTCTGACAAATAAATAAGTTAAAATCTTTAAACAAAACTTGGCATAGTCAAACACTTCTTTTTTAAATTTCAGCCATTGGGACAGAAGTAGAAGCTAATTTTGGTTTTGATCTTTGTTTTGCTTAATAATTTTTGGACATATTTTCAAGTGCTTATTGACATCATTATATCATCTTTAGCATGGTGTTTACTCAAATATACTACACATTTTTATTGATTTTTGTCTTCTTATTACTGACTTCAAGAAAACTTTATACATTCCAGATAGAGGTACTTTATTATATATATGAATTACAGTTTTTCCCAATCTTTGGCTTGCTTTTTATTCTCTCAAATGTTTTAAATTATTTTTGAATTCCAGCTTATCATTTTTTTCCTTTATAATGTGGGTTTTTTTCCCTGTGTGTTCTATTTAAGAAATCTTTGCCTAAGTCAAAATCATTAAGTCTTTTTACTGTTTTCTTCTAGAAATTTTATAGATTTAGCTTTCATATTTAGATATAGAATCTATTTTGATTTAATTTGTGTAAAGTGTGACATAAGGGTTGATTTTTTTCCATATGGATTTTAATTGTTCTAGCACCAATTATTGAAAAGACTACCCTTTCTTCATTAAATTATCTAGGCTCATTTGTTGAAAATCTAATTGTCATAGATATTTGGGTCTATTTCTGAACTCCCCCTGTGGTTTCATTGATTTATGTATCTTTTTACATAATGTCGCATTGTGTTTATTAATGTAGCATTGTAGTGAGCATTGAAATCAGGTAATGTAAATCCTCCCACTTAGTTCTTCACTTTTCAAATTGTTTTGACTATTTTAGGTGGGGTGGGATTAATAATACATTTTAGAATTGACTTGTTAATTTCTATAAAACTCTGTTGGAATTTTTATTATGATTGCACTGAATCTATAGACCAATTTGAGGTTAAATTAATGTTAAATTGACATTTAAACAACATTAAGTATTTTGATCTATGAACATTGGTATCTTTCCATTTATTTATGCCTCCTTGAAATTTTTCCAAAAACATTTAGTAATTTTTGGTGTATAAGATTTATTTATGTTTTTAAATATATCCCCCTATGTAGTCTATCATCTCTAGGCTATTTTAAGTTGCCTTGTATTTTAATTTTAATTTCCAAATATTCATTGGTGATATATAAAATATGTGACTTATTTTTACACATCCACATATATATTATAAGCTTAATTAACCCAATTATTATTTCTAAGGCTTATTGTGAGTTAATTAGGATTTTCTGCCAGAACAATTATTTAGTCTGTGAATAAATATCACTTCATGTATTCTTTTTCAGTGTGTGTAATTTTTATTTATTTTTTCTACCTTTTCCCAGTGACCACCGTCTTTAGTGGAATGTTGAATAAAAACTGTGAGTGAACATCTTTTCTTGTTCCTGAACTTAAGAGGGAAATAATTTAATTTGTTACCATTAAGGATCATATTTGAAAGAAGCTTTTTTAGAGATGCTTTTTTATCATGTTGAGGACATTCTCTGGTATTCCTAACTTAGGTTTTCTTTTTTTTTTTTAAATGATAAATTGAAATTTATTATTGTCGGGTTTTTTTTTTCTACATCTATTAACAAGATCACTTTTTTCTTTCTATGTCAATATGGTGAATTACACTGATTTTTAAATATCAAACCAACTTTAAGTTCTTGAGAGAAACTGCACTCAGTTTTCTAAAATTTAGGTGAGGGAGGTTCATACCTGTGTTCTACAAGAGTTTGTGCTCTGAAGTCTCTTATAATTTCTTTATATGGTTGCAGTATACCATTTCTCTCATGATCTGGAAATTTTCCCTCTTCTCCTTTCTGTAAAAATTGTTTTAGAATGGTATTATTCTTCCCATAAATGTTTCATAGATTTCACCAATGAAGCCATTGAAACTGGAATTTTCTTTTTAAGAAAGTTTTAACTACAAATTTAATTTTTTAAAATAATTGTTGAACTGTTCAGGTTATTAATTTCTTTTTGAGTGGGTTTTCTTAATTTATATCATTCAGGTTTGTATTTCATATAATTTGACAAGTGTGTAGGTGTAAAATTTTCATAATCTAAAAAATTATTTTTTATAATAGTAGGATTTGAAGCATTGATTCTGATTCCTTTTTTATTCCTGAAACTGGTAGTTTGTGTTTCCTTCCTTTCTTTATTTTTTTTTTTCCTGATCCATCTGGTTAGAAGGTTATCAATTTTATTGATCCTTTCAATGAACCAATTATTGTTTTCATTGATTTTATCTACAGTTTTCTGCTTTCTATTTTATTACTTCTGCTCTTTATTATTTTTCTCCTCATGCACAATTTGTAGAGTTTTTTTGTTGGTTTGTTTTGTTTTGGTATTTTTTTTTTTCTTCTCATTTTCTAACTGGGGAGCTTAGATAATTGATTTGATACATTTCTTTTAAAAAATATGCAGTTAATTCCATGAATTTCCCTTGCAATTCTGCTTTAGTTGCATCTGACAACCATGTATCATTTTGGAGAATTTGTATTATTGTGTCCTCAATTTCAGTTTTTTTTGTTGTTGTTGTTATTGTTGTTAGTGTTGAATTACTCTTAATGTCACCCATTGTACTTTTTAAAAATTTTAGGTGTTTTGCATACATGTCTAGAGTTTGATTTGGATCTGTTTTTATATCTTCCATTTCTTTTGTAATAAAATTCATTTTTTTCTAGATTTTGGACATAGGTAGTTTATTTATAATAACTGTGTTATGTCCTCATCTGCTAATTCAGTTATCCATATTCTTTCTGGTTGTTTGTATTGATCGATTTTTCTCCTTTATTTATTTTTTGCATGCCTGATAGTGTTTGGTTAGATGTTGCACATTATTAATTTTGTGTCTTATATGCCAGATTTTATTGCATTCCTTTAAATATACTGGTCTTTGTTCTGAGACATCATTAACTTATCACTCTAATCATTTTGAGACTTGCTTCTGAGCTTGTTAGATCAGTCTTTGCTTAAGGTTTCATTTCACCTCTTAATGCAGTAACTTTCTGGAGAGTCTCACCAGTGTTCCAAGCATTAGTAGGTTTTTTGCTTTAAGTGGTGGCATAAACAACTATTTCTAGTCCTTTGTAAACTTTGGTAATTGTTATGTCAAAT
Organism: Enhydra lutris kenyoni; assembly: GCF_002288905.1. Taxonomy (NCBI): domain Eukaryota; kingdom Metazoa; phylum Chordata; class Mammalia; order Carnivora; family Mustelidae; genus Enhydra; species Enhydra lutris. The sequence goes on along the minus strand of NW_019154085.1, from coordinate 60,142,098 downwards.
GCTTTACTTAGTTTTTTCCTCTAGTCTTGGGTAGTTCCCTCACACACTTCTGCACATTAGATGAGATTTGAGTTGACATCTATGAAAATAGCTGGGCGGACCTCTCTTTCTGCACAACTTCCTTCTCTCCATGATTCTGCTTTGTAAATTCAAGCTGCTTTGATTTCCCTGAACTTCAAACTTTTTCTCCTCAATTCAGTACATTGAGCTCTGTTTGGTTTCCCACTCAATGTACTCTGGTCTGGAAATTCTATTTAGCTGGTAAGCTGGGGCAGCCATAGGGTTCAGCTTGTTTTTGCCCTTCTTTCAGGAAATGGTCTCCTGTGTTTCTTATTGTTGAATGTCTAAACACTGTTGCTTTCAATATTTTGTCCAATTATATGGTGCTAAAAGTAAGAAGTTAAATTCTGATCCCATTACTCCATCCATTATGAACAGATCTGGAAGCCCAAATGATAGTTTCAGATTATTTGTTTAGGATAAAGCTGGTTCCTGGTGTACACATTTGCTTAAAATTTATACACCTTTTATAGTGCAATAAATCTGTCTAAAGATAGAAGGAAATTTTTAAAAATAACTAAAGAGTATTTCTACCAGAAAAGAAGCAATGCAATTTAGTATAATTCTAGGAAAAACTGTATTTCTACAATGTGTAAAGACCAGTCACATTAGATTTAAAGAATACAACAGATAATCTGGATAATGAAAAAAGGGCGTTTGTTAACTAAGAAACAATTTTAAGGTTTATGAATATAAAATAAATTTCATACACTACCTTAGTCTTAAAAAAACTGTAATTTGTAAAAACTGACTCATTTTTGGTCCCATATAGTAAATTACTTGTAAATTGAGAAAAGAAATCATCTTCTAAAACAACCTTACAAGTACACTTAATCAAATATTCATCTAGGATGTCTATTTTAATTTTTAAAAAATATTTTATTTATTTATTTGAGAGAGAGTGATACTGAGAGAGAGCATGAGCAGGGAGAGGGCCAGAGGTAGAGGGAGAAGCAGACTCCCCGCTGAGCAGGAAGTGATGGGGGGCTCGATCCCAGCTGATGTGGGGCTCGATCCCAGGACACTGATATCATGGCCTGAGCCAAAGGCAGTTGCTTAAACAACTGAGCCACCCAGGCACCCCAAATGTCTATAGAAGTTTTTAACAAACTTGGATTTCATAAACTATAAGAGCTATTAGGTCATTATTTTCATATATCAATTACTGACAAATATATTAACAATCCACATATGAACAGATTATCTTCTGTAAGAATAGTGGCTTGTTTTAAGAAAGTGTTTATTGACACCTTATTCTTGGGGCTCCTAGGTGGCTCTGTAGTTAAGCATCTCACTGTGAGATTGAACCCATGTGGGGCTCTGTACTGGGTGTAGAGCCTGTTTGAGATTCTCTCTCCCTCTCCCTCTGCTCCTTCCCCCTGTTCTCTCTCTCTAAGAAAACAAAACAAAACAAAACAAAACCAACAGCAACAAGAAAAAAAACACCTTATTCCTCACAAAGAAGACCTAAGTTTTACAGTAAGATTTACACATAGTTAACAAGGTGAGGCAAATATTAACCATTTATGTAAAAACTATAATGTGAAGTATGTTATTACAAAAGTATCTCAGGTAAAGTAATAAACATTTGGATTAAAACCAACATACAAATTATGTTATCAGGAAAGGATCTAAATTTTATGAAAGAATGTTCAGTTTTCTAACTATGCATGCTTATGTTAATATATTAGAAATAGTCACTGGAATTAGTCCAGATCACTCAGACTAATGAATACAAGTATGATTTACCTACTCTATACTCTACCTTAATTTTCATGCCCCAGAGCACACCACTAGCACTACCTTAATCTAAAGTAGTTAAGTCCTGTATGTTAATATTACTATTACTAATTTACTAATTTAAAAAATATAGTGCTTAGATTATAGGACAGCTGTTATTTAAATGTTCACTACTTGCTGGAGTTTGCACTAAGCACTTTATACCCATTTTCCTACTTATTCTGTACAGAAGAAAATGAAAGGGTTTGTTATACTGATTTGATTTTATTTTTTTAAAGATTTTATTTATTTATTTGACAGACAGAGATCACAAGTAGGCAGAAAGGTGGGGGGGGCGGGGGGAGCAGGCTCCCCTCTGAGCAGAGCGCCCAGGGCTTGATCCCAGGACCCTGGGATCATGACCTGAGCTGAAATCAGAGGCTTTAACCCACTGAGCCCCAGGTGCCCCTGTTATACTGATTTTAGAAACGAGGTATAAATAAGAGAGCTTAACTATTTTCATTGGTTTCTACTTTAATGGCAATTTCAAGTTACAACCCAGTTTTTTTCTGCCCTTTACACTACCCCATGCTGCACAGAAATATTGTTTTAATGGATGACCTCAAAATTTCTGCCTCTTATGATATTTTAGAACTATGTATCATAATATAAGCCAGAATTTGCCTAACTTGTAACTGTAAAGCCAGAAGTTTCTTAGGTTAAATGTGACCCAGTTACTAGAATACCCAGGACCCTCATAGAAGGCCACATTAAAATAACCTCTATAATGCTACATTATGCCCATGAGATTATTAAACTAATTTTGCCAAATTAAGACTTCAATTAATTTCATTGATTTGTATTCTACACTATTCAAAAATATGAAACAAATTACATTGTTTATTTGATTTCAGAAATTTTTATTCTTTGTCAATATAAGAATGCCTCTTATATAGCCCATAATAGGTGCTACTATTTCCTTAAAGATTCAAGCATTAATGTATGATACTTAAATATTGCAAACGCACAGTTCTTAAGCAGGGCTTCATTAATTCCACCTGTATACAGAATTTTGTGAGTATGAAATTTATGGAGTTACTTTCTATATGGTAAACATTGTTAAAAAGTTTCTAACGTACTATAAATACTAAACTACTTAATCTTACAATAACAGGGACAATTAATCTTACAATAACAGGGACAATTAAATACAATAACAGGGACATTTAAATAGCTTTAAGAATATATCATAATCTATTCTGTATCTTTGCCCATAAGTAGATGTGTTGAGGGTTAAACTGTATACTTGATAGGATTTTAACGTTGAATTCACGTGCTTTGTTCAATATTTGGACATCCAAAAAAATCCCCAAATACTAAAAACTTATGAAATCTGGTCTCAACACAATATCTAAGTGTGCTTTTATAGATGGTGGTGATGAGGGGAGGGGTAGTTTTCCAGCCAGCAAGCAGCAATGATTACCATCCTCTGGTTTGATTCTATTATTGGCTGAATATAGATTGATGTACTTGTCTCCACTGTACCAATGTATAATGCATGAACATGATTACTGGGGTAATTTAGAAACAGGATGCCTTTAATCTTCTGTGCAGATCAATCAATTACAATACATAGGTTATAGAATGTCCTATGATCTTACACTGAATCCTTAATAGAACTAATCTTAGAACTAAATGAGGTTGGGGGAAAATGTGAAGCCCACAGAGATTGCTAAAATGAACACAGACAAAGGAACTTAACTATTATGTGTTTAATTACTCAGAACAAACAAACAGAGACCACTCTGAAGGTTGTAGAGAAAGAAATAATGTATCAGGGAGTGAAAAGCCCCTTTTTCTCTTGAAGCAGCCACTTTTCCACCTTTAAGGAGGAATTCAGGAGTTTTGAGATTCAATAAACTGTGAAAGTATCAAACTCTTACTAGAAACAGTTTGCACTGTTACCTTTTGCATGTCAATACGTCTTGTCATATGGCAGATAAATCTGTTTCAAACTGCATTTGGAAATGCCTGTTTCCCTTTAAAGCAATATTCACTCACTGAATTTACTTGCGATTTGAAAAAGAAATAATTTTCCATATGACCTTGCCATAACCTACTGTTATTTGATTATGCCTTTATAGTGTACTTGAGACCTTAGTGAAAATCTGCAGAATATGAAGTTTGTTCAGTTTTCTCTGGAGTTCTTCCTTTTTTTTTTTTTTTAAGTAGCTCCAATACAGAGCTTAAACTGACAATCGTGAGATCACCTGAGCTGAGATGAAGAGTTGGACACTCGGGACACCTGGGTGGCTTAGTCATTAAGCATCTGCCTTCAGCTCAGGTCATGATCCCAGGGTCCTGGGATGGAGCCAGGAAACCTGTTTCTCCCTCTCCCACTCCCTCTGCTTGTGTTCCCTCTCTCGCTCTCTCTCTCTGTCAAATAAATAAAATCTAAAAAATAAAATAAAATAAAAAGAGTTGAACACTGAACTCACTAAGCCACCCAGGCACCCTGTTTCCTCTGGAGTTCTTTTTTTTTTTTTTTTTTTTAAAGATTTTATTTATTTATTTGACAGACAGAGATCACAAGTAGGCAGAGAGGCAGGCAGAGAGAGAGGAAGGGAAGCAGGCTCCCTGCTGAGCAGAGAGCCCGATGTGGGACTCAATCCCAGGACCCTGAGATCATGACCTGAGCCGAAGGCAGCGGCTTAACCCACTGAGCCACCCAGGCGCCCCTCCTCTGGAGTTCTTGATGAGTTTTGGAAAGAATGCATTTGAGCTTGGATTAAGCTAACAAGCTTAGTAGAAAAAGAAGGTTTTTTTTAGATATGGGGTGCAAATAGCATGGTTTCTGTGGGTATCCAGTAAAAACAAGTAGTGTATATGAGTATATCAGGGCCACTTGCCTGAGTTTGCTGTTGTGTTGTCTGTGGCTGGACGTTGGCAGAGTTTCTAACGGCAGAGTCAGAGTCAGCACCACGGATAGCTCCACACATTTAACACCTGGGAGAAGAACTCCACTGTTTCACAAGCCCAGCTGCAGCTAGGAAACAGAATGATCCAGTGATCCACTTACACTGCAAGGGAGGAAAATAAAGCTGTACATTGGAGGAGCGTGCCTTTTTATGTTCTGAGAGAAGGAACTGTGCAGATTCAAGAAAGCCCAAGCTACCATAAGAGCCTACGGGTTTGTCATAGATTGCTTCTTTTTTTAAGTTAAGCTAATTAACCTGAAAATTCAACATTCCCAGGCAATGTCTCACGTTTCTAATTCATTTTTATTACTCTGACATGAAAGGGTGAGATTTTCTCATGTTGTTGGGAGTTATTTTGTTTTTGTTTTGTTTTGTTTTTTGTTAGTTCAGTGGTGATTTTTTTCTTGGCTGTGCTTTCTGCAACTTTCTGAAGTTAAAGTCGTTATGTTTATTTCCTCGTTATTTATTGCAATCCACATGATTCACCTTCGTAATCTAAACCTCTCTCTCTGCTCTTTTCAGTTCCATCCTTATTTTTTTTTTAACTTCAGATTTGAGGTTGTAACTGAGAAAATATGAATCCGACTAATTCAAGGCACAGGCAAAACAGGCTAATGAGTTGCAAGAACCCCCAACATTATCAGGTTTTTATAGAGGACTTAGGACTTTTATCAACAGCTGGAAACAAGAGGTTTGTCCGTGTTCTAGTAGCTCCATAGGTTGTAGCAGTAGCAAATTCCATTTAGAGAAAGGGATGTGGAAAGAGACTATTAGGTTAAAGGAGACAAAGCAAGAAAAGCTAGAAAAAAACAACTTAGAAAACACCCTCTTCTGGTATGACTTGTCACATTTGATTCCCTAAGCTCCAGGATGACTATTTGGACAGAAGTGTATGTATACATGGGATTCCCACCTTGGCAGGCTCTGAGAAAAAAGAACGAAGAGGACTCCACTCTGCTCCTTGAACACTTTCCCATCCTAAACGAGATAATTTGTTAGAAATAGTGGAAGAGAGTAAATAGAATGGTGTTCCTAGTGTGTTTAGGAGGAAAGAGGCACTGGAGGTCACACCAAGGCTGGTAACTCTTAGCCCCACCCACCTTTTGTTCCTTCCCCCTTGCAACCAGCCTCGCCCATTTCAAGCACTTCCCTTGTTTCGTACCAGTTGCTCACAGAGTCTTTGGCCTTCCCTTCTTTCTCGCAGCCTCCGGCACCTAGAGACCCCATCAACCCCCAACGTTGCAACTCCTCAGGGGTTCAAGCAATGAGACCGGGCATGCCCAGGGGCGGCGCCAGCAGCCTTTAGTCTTTGGGAGACTCGGCTCAGCTCCGGGCAGGGACAGGAGTGCCACTTCAGCTAGGGCTTCGGCGCCCACCTCCGAGGAGTCCAGGAATCCGAGCTGCACCCTCGGGCTAAACCTGCACCCTTAAGTGGCTCATCCTCAATCTTCAAACTCCCGAACGCCACCAGAGCTTAGAAATAGTCCTCACTGAAGGACTGTTTTCCCACCTGTCTTTTCTTTGCACCTAAGGGTGTTTTAGCTACTGCGGCGTGAGGAGCTCAGGGATGGAGCCCTGTGGCTGGTGGCCGTGGAGATCATCTTCCCAGAGTAGCTGTTTGTTACTGAGTTTTGGAGATTTCTTGGCTGGCTTCCGTTAAAGCACGCTTGAGTAATCCGAGCTGTGGCGGCGCCCAAGCTCTCGGGATAAAGGGTGTATGTGTGTGTGTATTTGTGTGTGCGTGTGTGTGTATGCGCGCGCGCGGGTGAGTGTGTGTGTGTGTGTGTGTGTGTGTGTGTGTGTGTGTGTAGGGGAGAGGGCGGGGATAGAAACGTCAACTCCCCCCAGCGCGCCCCCCCCCCCAGCCTCCTTTTCTTTCTCTCCTTCCTGCAAAAGCCGCACGAGTCTTCCATCCCCCCCTCAGCCATCCTCATAGCTCTGGGCAACCGCCAGGTTAAGCCCATTTGCACTGGGAAATTGGCGCCGTTTGGGAGAAGAGAAACAGATCGATTGCCCTTGTGACTCCCCGCCCCTCTTCCATCCCACCCCACCCCCACCGCTCCCTCCCTCCCTCCCCCTCCACCCCCTTCACCCCGCCTCCTTCCCTCTCCCCACCCCCAAACCCTCTCACCCGAGGCAGTCCGGTGCGAGGCCCCCTCCGGAAGGTGAAGGGGATGGATTGGACTCCGCTGGGGAAAGCGGGTGTCTAGAAGTGGTGCTAATGGGAAGAGATTTCTGGTTTCAAAAGAGGATGCTCTGCCACAAAGAGCGGCTCGCGCGCTGGCCTGGGCTCTAGCCGAGGAGAGATCCCGGGAGAACTCCAGAGCTCGCGGGGAGCGCTCCTCGGAAGACCGGGGTCAACATGCCTGTTCGCAGGGGGCATGTGGCACCACAAAACACATTTTTGGGGACCATCATACGGAAATTTGAAGGGCAAAGTAAGTTCATTTGTTCTCTTCTCTCTCCCTCGCTTTCTGCTTTGACAGTGCACTTGGCATTCGCAGCGTACAGGCTGAGGAGCCGGCAACTCCCGGCTCCTTCAAGTTAACAGGCTGTGAAACCGAGACAGGAGGTTCGAATGGCAGCAGGAGTGTTCTTCCCCAGATATTAATTCTGATTTACATTTTAGATTATGGTCTCCATTATAGGAGGCAATCTGATCCTCCTCTCCCACTGCTCCATTATCTGCTTTGCTACTTAATGTCCTACTCTTCTACTATCTTAAAGGGAACGTACTAGTATAACATGGGTTTATATTTTGAGGCTGTTTAATTGTACACTTTTAGAAAGTCAGGAGTAGGGCAGAGCATACCACTGGAACAAGAGAATGTAAATGGTAGCAGCGATGTAAGCGGCTATGCAAACTATATTTTACCTTGGTTAAATCGCAAAGCTGTGTTATGGCAGGGATGCTTGCTTGCTGTTAGTTTATAGAAGCTAAACTTTGCATTGAATCAATGCAAATATATCCCAAGAAGGATAATCTGGAAAAAGCAATATCTGATCCGTACTGGTTCCCAATGCAAACGGTTCATTATTCAAAGCAATATTTCTTCCTCTTTATCATTTCCCTAAATTTCCATCAAGAAATTTGAAAATTGAAATGTAGTAAGTAAATCCCCACAACTGAATATAGAGAAATTTAACATTCTGATATGGACTAACTATAAGGAATGAATTATTGTTATATAAATATATTAATTTTAAATCCTTGTTAATTCATATTTAACATTTCCTTAAATCTACATTAACACACAGTTATGTTGTGCATTTTGCAGTTGTTTTAGCGCTGTATTTAGTGACATGAGGATATAGTACCTTGTGTATAAAATAAACTAATGTATCCTGTTCATATTCTATCTGGAAATAATAAATATAATTTGTGGTCAAAATTTAATAAGTCCTTTGTATTAAAATACCTACCACCACAAAGGAATTCAAGGTTCTCACAAAGTAAAAGTGAAAAGGTGTTGACATAATACTTACCTGTGTATGTGTAAATATTTTTATCTTCTGGAAAATATATATTATGAAAGGTGAATTTTCAAATTATTGAACTATTAATTAACATGAGATAGTTTGATTGCTAACAGTTTCATGTTTTTTTTTTTTTTAACACGACGAATGTGTAGTATGCCTTAGAGGGATAGAGAAAAGTCAAATCCAAAAATAATAGCTACTTTGAGAAAGTTGTACTTTTAAGGGCCAAGGTTGAGGTAAGAAATCTGTCAGCTACAGGATGTTTCATTGTTTGCCTTTGAAAATATTTATCTTACAATTAAATGGCATTCTGGAAATATCAATGGGACAGCTGCTTGTTTGAGTGTGCCTTAGTACCCTTGGGAGTCACAAGGCTTAAGAAGTAGACTATTTGGGAAATTACATTCTCAAAATTTGAAGAGTAGTTCCTTAATACTTCTTGATAAAACTACTTAGGACCATTAATTTCATGTTTAGGGTTTTTGTTTTTTTCCTTTTAAAACCCTGGGCAGTTAGCAATTTGGGAAGCACCTGCATTTCACATCTCCTATTATGCAACAATTTCCTCCAGTGTTTATGAAAATCTTGTGGAAGCTCTCTAAAAGATGCCTTACTGTCTTCTTATTACAGATAAAAAATTTATCATTGCAAATGCCAGAGTGCAAAATTGTGCCATCATCTACTGCAATGATGGGTTCTGCGAGATGACTGGTTTCTCCAGGCCAGATGTCATGCAAAAGCCGTGCACCTGCGACTTTCTCCATGGGCCTGAGACCAAGAGACATGATATTGCCCAAATTGCCCAGGCATTGCTGGGGTCAGAGGAGAGGAAAGTGGAGGTCACCTACTATCACAAAAATGGTAAAGTTCATCTATTTAGAATTCTTTTTATTTGATTCCATTGAAATGAAATTTTGACAACTGATTACTGAAAGTTCATTTGCAGAGAAGCTCCAAATATTCAGTTGTAGATATTTTTTGCTTATATATTTTATATATTTTAGGATTCAAAGAATATGGATACTGTCATTAGTGGACTAATAGGAACAATTTCTTCTTTGAATGAGGGTACTCTGTACTCTTCAAAAGTAGTAACTTATTATCAGTGAGAACAAAGTGCCACAAATCAGTCTTACTTTCTCCCCTTTCTAGGGAATAACATAAAGGCCAATAATTTACTGATTGTATTGTAATGTATTTGGTAAGAGAGAAATACAGAGTTTTATTTGCTTGAGCTTGAAAATATTTCACAGAGCAAAATCTTGTTGAAAACTGTATATCTGGACTAAAATTATTGCAGTCATAAATGTTTCTTGGCTTTCAGATTTATTTGATAGGCAACACCTCTTGTTTCTTTTGCTCCTTTTTATACAACATTAAGGGTGATATATAAGAACTTCAAAAATTGGTCTAGTAAAGCTATGTAATAATAAAAGCTGTTCATATATTGAAGAATTGTCCTAAAGTAAGAAATCGACAAAAGGAATTATGATACTGTGGAGTTATTTGTACTCATATTTTAGCTGCAACAAAATTGGTACCTCAAACTTAAGGTCACATCTCAATTTCAAGGGTACTCCTCCTTCTTTAAGGCTTGTTATGGGAACATAATATGTTTGACCATAACCGCTCTCAAAAAAAATACTCATTTAATACACATGCATTCATTAAACATACCATAAATAGTATATGAACTCACAGTTATGAATATTCACATATACCCATTTGAAAGAATACACATTCTCAAATGTGCATATTTACTGATATTTGACAATTTAGTGCTTAAAGATAAATCAGCTAAAAATGCATGTTGTAGTTAATTTTATTGATGTTGCATTATCTTTTTTTTTTTTTTTTTTTTGCCATTGATAGAAATCAGTGAGGCAGAGGGATATGTAGTCAGATGTTTTAGGAAACCCTTAAGTCTTGCAAATGAGAAAACGAGTGATGTGTTATAGCTTATATGAGATACTGATTATTTGATAAAATACACAGCAGAAATTCTAGCACAGAAAAGGTTTAACTCTTCCTCTTATTTCTTACAATTAAATATTTTATGAAAGAAAATTACCGTTCTTAATTACTAAATTTTCCTTAACATTAAGTTGAATGAGTATATGTGACAAACTATGATTAGAAAAACAGGTTTGCATAACTTTGAGTTAATCTGGAATGAAAACAATTATATGATTATCAGCCAACATAGAGATTGTTTTTAAAGTTCTTCTCACCCCCCTCCCCACCACCACCACTTTTTAATCAGTGGTGTTGGCTTCCTAGAAATAGCCTAATTGCTCTGTTGTCTTGAAAGCATTTCTTGGACTAAGGCTCTCACTACCCAAATGCAACTTTTGTGTGTGTGTATCTGATGCCAACAATTTGGGCTTTTGGAATAATTTGAATGTCTGACATTTTTTCCCTACCTGAATATTTATCATGATGCTGACATCGTCTGCATTGTGGTTATACAGGGCATGTTGGTCAGCATTTGATCTTTATGTTTTTTAGGACATTTCAGAATTTTTTCAACTTATATAATTTAGGTATAAAATGAATTTGGACTGTTCGGATCACTTGGATACTCACTATATTTTTCAGACAATATTCTGAAATGAAAGTTGTTGTTTATTATACTTCAAGTGGAATGGTGCTATTTTAAAACCTTGTGTAACTTGTGCAATGGGAGTGTGTAAAGTTATCTCAAAACCCCTAAGAAAGGCAGGTAAATCTGGGATCAAAAACATGAAGGTAAAAGTTTCTACAGTAAAGATGCTTGTACACTGACTAATGCAAATCTTTCTACCCGAGGGATGCACTTGGTTATATAAATTAAAACCTTCTTGTTTTAGATGAGGATTTACTTGAAAGTTTGCTTAGGTATATAAATATCAACCTTCGGTGATGATTTTGATTCTATTGGCTTCATTTGCAGATTTGACTCAGTCTACAAGGACTTGGTAATCTTTAGAGCTAATGACAAGTGCTACTTATTTCACTTTTAATATGGGGTACATGAGATGATGGGCCAAGCTTTTTTTTTTCTTTTTCCGAAGAGAAAGATTAATTTTATGACCTTTTCAGATTACAAAGACACAGTAGGACTTGTTTGCTCTGAATGTAATCAACCTGTGTTTTTGAGCCTAGTTCACATACCTTGAATAGAATCTTAAAAGTGCATTGGTTTTATTCACATGGCAACTGCAAATTCAGTCAGAGCTTGTGAAGTTCAAATGCTTTGAAAGTCTTGCCTCTTAGAGACCTGCCAACCACTCTATATTTATAAAAGCAGGAAGGGATAAAATCACCAACATTTTGTATTGGTTTGTTTCTCAAAGGTTCCTTAATTCTTTATTATTGAGGTTCTTTACTTTTGGAAGGTTTCTTGGTTTCTTAAGTATGTATAGTAAATGCTTCCTTTACTTATTCTCTATTTAGCACTTTATAGGAATACAGATAGGAATGTAATAAGCACAATGGGCAAATTAACTAATAGTTGAGATATTGTTTCCACTTTTCCATTCACTCATTCTGGTGTAGCAAAAACTTGTGCATGGTATTATTTCTGAAAGCTTGTCTTTCAGATTGGCCGGAGGCTTTATAAGCAGTTTAAACCCATGATCTACGTAATGAGTTCACTTAGATGCAATGCATGGTGAACTGCCTGATCATTCTTAGGAAACAACACTTCCTACCATCCTACTTGATGTGATTTTATCAGGTACAATTGAACTTGCTGTTTACCAGAATATCTTTAAAAAAAAAAAAAAAAAACTAGTTATTTGCAGTAGGAATATTTGACAGACCTTCCTTTGAGGATTCTATTTTACAGTTTAAGTCATTATTGCATAAATCATTCTTGGCAGCTGTGAAGTATTGCTTGAGGTGATAAAGCTGTAAATCTTTTGACATAAAGCTCTAATTATACAAAACTATAATTACACTGAGGCTTATACAAGGATGGGCATGTATTTTAATAGTATAATACATTCACTTTAAGCATAACTTTTTAGGGGTGCTTCGCTGGCTCCGTCAGTAGAGCATGTGGCTCTTCATCTTGGGGTTGTACGTTCAAGTCCCATATTGGGCATAGAGCTTACTTAGAAAATAAAAACAATTTTTTTAGCATTAGATTGGATTGACGAATAACAAACACTTCAGTTATTAAGTGAATATAAGTTATATAGTTTGGAGGTGATGCTAATACTAAGGAAACAGAGAAGTCAGTCATCTTTCAGTTTATTGCTTGTCAGGTTTGGAGTGTGTCATGGAATGGAGCTAGCAGTTGAAGTGTTTTTCCACTTCAGGCATATGTAGACACATGATTTTTATCTTAAATTGTCAAGCAACTCTAAACATTTGGAAAATCAAAGTAAGTTTCTCTAAAAGAAATAAAGGTCTTAACTCAGTAGGAAAACAGGACATATAAAATGCTTTATTTTTAGAGGTTGGAGCATTCCTATATTTTTGCCATTATGCTCTCAGGCATGGTACAATGGCAAAATTGCTAACAAATCAGAGATATCCCTATCTTTGCCTTGCTTTCAAAGAACTAAAGGATGAGAAGAGGCCGAGGGAAGTCCTTTCTTGATCCAGACAGGGACCAGATCCAGACAGGGCAGCAGTCATGTTGGGACAAAACTCCAGAGGCAGTGTTTGAGCCAGCTAAATTCAAAAGAGGTTTTGGTTTGATAACATTAAATCTACCATCTCTGAGAGTTTTTTGTAAAGACCTTTTAGAAAGTGTTGCATTGTTGGAAGTAAAGGTGAAAGTGTATACCGAGTGCTGCCACCTCTCTTTAAGGTAATTTTTTAGGCATTAGAGGAACATGCTATTGGAGGAGATGCAGAAGAGGACACAAACTCATTTCTGCTTTCAGAAATTTGTATTATGGAGTGACTAATGTTCACTTTTATCTTCAAAACCCCAAGATGTTTTCATGAAATTGTTTTTAAAGGAAAAATAGTAGACTACGAAATGAAGAAGCTTTTATATAAATGGAGAACAGAATTTGGGGTTAATTACCACTCTTCCTCTATCTCCCTACTGTAAAAGAAACTTGTTTTTGTGTATTTCCTGTCTCCTTTTGTCATTTATACATAATACTAACTTATTAAAGCAATGTGGTTTACTTAAAACTTTAATAGCTCAAAAATAAATCTTCTAATAGTTCTATAAGTTATATGACATGTGAAATATTCCACCTTCATAATTTCTTAATTGTACAGTAGAGATACAGATGGTAGTTTTTAGAGAAGAATGGAATTATATTCTATGTATATGTAATTCAAGCATTAAGAAAAATTTTTAGGGAGTATCGGCCTAGAATTTATTTTGGTGTTCATTTTAACTTTTTGTTTATACATTCTCTTGATTCATCCAACAGAGTACTGTAATGATAATCTTAAAATACTGTCTTTCATATACCTAAACTTTGTAACATCTCATGGACTCTGGATATTATATAGAGCTTAAATTTGATCAGTGTGTTTATTGAGAAACTAAAAATTCTCCAGAAACATTCTTCCTTGAAAACTTTTACTATTGTCCCAGATGAAAACAAAATGTCCCAAAACTGAAGTTGTGCTATGCTCATCAATCCCCTTTTTACCACCCACCAGCACCATACCTCTTGCAGCTCTGGTTCTAAAAAGAATCCATCCACAACGTCTGCAGGCTTCAGGGAGAACTTCTCAGTTATTTTCACACCCAAGGGACTTGAGAACAGGGTCAGTTTAGGGCAATAGGGATAGGCTAGCCTTAGTGGGAGGAACTGGCTTTCTGGCTTCTAATGGCTTTCAGCATTGTTTTTATTTTTATTTTTTCACTATAAATAGTCACTAAATCAATTACTGGCAGTCAGCAGCTAGGAGAGTCCTAGGATAATTAATTCACAGGAAAGGAGCAGTTGAAGTATGAAATGTTAAGACATCAACATTCATCTGGCCATATAAACTAGAAACCTCAGGGTCAGATCGTTTTCTGTTTTGTTTTTTCCTCCCTCTCCTCCCTAAACCAACTGCTCACCAATTCCTTTCATTATTTACATCTGATGTATCTCTCAATGTGACTTTTACTCTTCCATCCCTGCCAAGGGCCCTAGTTGAAACTCTTTTCATTCTTCTTTGAGAATATTGAGGACTGAAGTTTTCCTCCCTTCCCAATCCATTCTCTACAATGCCATCAGAGAGCTATTTTTTTTAAATTGTTACGTTAGTCACCATACAATACATCATTAGTTTTTGACGTAGTGTTCCAAGATTCATTGTTTGCATATAACACCCAGCGCCCCATGCAAGTTCCATCCAATACATGCTCTCCTTAATAACCACCACCAGGCTCACCCATCCTGCCTAACCCCTTCCCCTCTAAAACCCTCAGTTTGTTTCTCAGAGTCCTCAGTCCAGAGAGCTATTTTTGAAATAAGAATCACATATACTGATGACTTATTGGAGCCAAGCATCATTGCAAATGAATTTCATATATTAAATGAGTACAACAGTCTCATAAAACATAAACTCTCATCATCCCCATTTTATGGGAAAAAGCACTGAGACCCTGAGAGATTAATTCACCGAATCGCACAGCTTATAAGTGGTGACATCTGAGCCCTTAGCAACTTCACCATATTTGGCTGCTCAACGCCCTTATGATACACCTTGACTTAAAAACCCTATCTTAACTCATTAAGGCTCTCAGAATAAAGTTCTAGACTCTTTAAAAGGATACTTCATCCCCTTCAGAGTTGAATTTGCTTGGGTTTTTGAGTAGGGTATGTTTAGAGGAACCAGCTGAATTCATAGGTCTGACCAAGTTTACCTTCCTTGCACCTCAGTTACTTTCCTGATACATCCTTGGAGAATAACATCCACTTTGTTAGAGTGATTGGGTGTGTTATATACAATAAAATACATAGCATTATTTCTAGCTTGGTCTTTTGCCCATAATATGTACTCAATAAATACCAATTAGTTGAATATCTTGCCAACTCCATTTGTCTCATGTGTCTTATGTTTCAATAATATTTGACTGCTCTGAGTTTCTCAAACAAACCCTGCTCTCTTATGTCACTGAGGCTTTGCTCACCCTTTGGAAATTTTCTTTCATCTGTAATAAACAGTGGAAAGCCTCATTGAATGGATTGCCTTTCCCTCAGCTTCTCACCCTAAAGAAACTATTATCATCCTTCCAAAGACAGATCAAAAGACTTCTCTGTGAACTCTTTCCTGATGCCCCCACTGCCTGCTCCAGAATATTAACATTCCTTTGTGTCTTCACAACACTTGGTTCTAACCTCTGGTGTAGCCCATGAAATATGCTATATATCATTACATATTATTGTAGTTAATTTTATCTGTTTTTTAAAGTTCATTCAAAGAAAATATTGAGTCTTATTACTTTCTATGTCCAGAATATACGGAAGAGTACCTGATATGATGTATGTGCTTAAGTAGCATTCAGACACAGAATGAAGAGAAGATGAGAAATGGCACCATAGCTCTGGAGAAACAAACAGATTGAGATCTGGAGATCTTCACAAAAGTGAGCTATAGGGAATATGTAATATTTTGGTTTTTCTTTCTAAAATGTTCTTAAGAACAGTTTCCACCTGAATTTTATCAGTGACTCTATTTCTTTGCTTATAAGCTAAGGAATAAATCATCTTCATTTCCTATAACTATGCAAATAGCTAGAAAATATTTAATAAAGCATTAGAGAGAAGCTATTAACCAAAAATAATTAACCAGTTACCCGAGTATCACTCGCTCACCACCACATCAAAACGACTCTCACTAGTATCTCCGACAAGCTCTTTGTAATAGCTAAACCCAAAGTTCTCTCCTGTTCATTTCTGACTTGAGGTTATTGCTGCGTTTGAAACTCTCTACTGACTACATAAGTTACCCAGAGTTGGCATTTTATATCTAGTATAACATTTTATTTCTCAGTGTTTCTTGAAAATTCTTAATTGACGGTGAAGCCTGCTCTCAGGGCCATTCAATAATGACTGTGTTAAATCTAAAATAATAAAGTTTATTAATAATAATTAAGAATTATTATGAATTATGATCATCAAATGAATGTCTTCTCTCTCTTAACTGAACTATCTGCATTTAGCAAAAGTGCTAAACTACTGAGAAACTATCAGCAGTAAGACATTAATCAACATAGTGAGGAAATTTATTCCATTACTGAACAGTTAAGGTAAAATTGCCACTTGTCATAGGTGGGTTAAGAGAAATCCAAATACTAGGCTCCTTTTGCTATGACTGAACATTCCATATCTTTCTCTTAGTCCTTTAATTTATATGAAATGTCTAACTAAGAAAACCAAAGTAGGGGCGCCTGGGTGGCTCAGTCAGTTAAGTGTCTGCCTTTGGCTCAGGTCATGATCTCAGGTCCTGGGATCAAGCCATGTGTCAGACTTCCTGCTAGGTGGGGAGTCTGCTTCTCTTTCTGCATCCCCTTCTCTGCTCATGCTCTCTCTCTTTCACTCTCTTTTGAGTGCTCTCTCTCTCAAAGAGATTAAATCTTAAAGACAAAAACCAAAACCCAAAGCAGTCTTTCCATGGGCGGTCCAAATGGTGGCTGAGAATGCTCCCTGTGCCCTTTCCTCTGTTTAAGTAGATCTGTGTGTGCACAAACCTTTTTTCATGGTTCCCACTGTTTTGTGGAATGTCTCACACTACTTTTTATTTTGAAAATGAGTAAGACATCCCCAGCTAATGCTTGGTGTGTGAGGACTGGAGAGGAGTGTGAGAGGACATGAGTGCATTTCACCCTTGGTCGTCAGCTGTGTTTGTGAACTCATCTGAACTAGACTGTGCCGGGTGGGGTCTGCGGAGGCTGCCCCAGCCACGCTGCTCTGGCTTACTTGCTTTTTCCTCTGGGTGACCAGTCGGGTGACATTGTGATAGAAAGTGGACTCTCACCATTGCTGATTTTATTGGGGTTTTTTTCTTCCTGTTCTATTCTGTTTTTTCTTCTTTCCTGAGGATCATTGGGAGTGCTCCTATTTGTCAGTTTATTTGTTTTGATAGGACATTGATTCTTCTGTGTTGTTCGAAATACTGGTTTTGAGAAACATGTAGTAACAGCATGGGTTCAAGACACCTCAGAATGGCTGTTGCTTCTCATGCTGACTTTTGACCTTTATGTGAAGAACACCATAGTTAATTCTAATTAGTGAAACCTGTGCTAATGACCCAAGATAACTGGTGTGACGACAAAAATAAAAGTATAAAGTTAGTGGTGGTTTCATAACCAATATCTCAAAGATCAAGTAAAGAATAAAATCTAGGACAAACTAAATAGGGTACTTATATTAAAAAAAATCCATTTTTGTTAGAAAAGATCACATATTGACATCATAATCCTTAGGTTTTTGAATATACTAAGATCACATCAATTCAATAAAATCAATGTTAGAGCTATGCAACATCATATGTTATATAAACAATTTTTCATCACATTCCCATGCACTTCTCTGAGCTAAGTTAGTTAAAATTTTCTGATTATATGCACCATCCATTTTCTTTAGTAGTGTCAATCAGCTAATCTTGAACTACATATTTATTTAGGTCCTTTATACACACAGATGTGCTCTCCAGGTTTTGAGTCCCATGGCTATAGTTCATAGACAATAGCCCTCCACCTTATTTCTCTTCTCCCAAAGGACTAATGTTAATCGAGTTCCAATCTTGTGACTGGCTCTTCATATATATTGCTTTATCTGATTTTCATGACAGCTTTGGGAATAGATATTATCCCATTTTACAGGTTAAACTGACATTCAGAGAAGTTAAGTAAAGTACTGAGGATCACAAGCTAGAATAGAGATCAATTTAAAATCTAAATTTGTCTGTGGTTGTAAACTTAGCCTCTAAATGGTATACTTCTTAAGCCTCAACCTATTCCATATTGTATATCTTAATGGTAGTTCTTAATTATGGTTTCTTATTATCTGAGGTGTGAATCTGATTGGTTTAATTCACACCAAAAATTGGATGAAGATTTATCCTAGTTGTTTTATACTTTAAACAGAACTGTATCACTCAAAAGGGATCTCTGTCAGGTAGGATGCTCAATCGCAGAGGAATGAGGATAGCTAGTATATGCCTGTAATCTTTGCATAATTATTAATGGCACTTTTTTTTTTTCCTCTTAAAAGTGTCCTCACTTGGGACTGTAAATTATATCGTCAACTTAGATTTGGGGGATATTTTTAGTTAAGGGATCCTCGACTACTATTTATCTGGTTCTTATCTAAGAAGTTTGGAAGAAAACTCTTATGTTAGTGTGATTTAATGGCAGAAGCTCTGTTGTGTTCTTATCCTCTTCTTCCTACAACGAAGTTTTGTTTCCGGGCAAAATTACATGATTTGGCAAATTTCACCACTAGTATGTAAAAGAGAAATCCTAAATTTACTGGTGTAGAGAACCTGTGGTTTATTTAAAACACCTTTAGTTTTCTTCATCATGTTTCCAAATGTCAGTCTCAATTTCTGCTATACACCCTATTATTTTGTGCTTCTGAGCTCTGCCCAAAGGCCACTGTACTCTTCCGTGCCTGGTCCTCTCTAAAGGTCCCAGGCAACCTTGTCCACATTTTCTAACATTTTTTTTTCTTAGCTCTGTTAGAAACACTTATGAATTATCTTGTAATAATTTGTTTCTATGTCTGTCTCTTGCACTCAGTGTTGAACTCTTTGAAGGGCTTTTTTGTTAAGGCATTGATTTTTAAAAAAGAAGAGAGAGAGCAATAAATAAATTTTAAAGAATCTAAGGATATACCCATTTACCAATGAAAAGATCAGGTAGCATATTTAAAGAAGTCTAATTAGTTCAACATACTGTGCCAGTCATCTTGCTAGATGCGAGAATTGTAAAAATTGTAAAACCTACATTGTTTATAACTAACTTAATAATTTGCTGCCATGTAGTTTATGTATCATGAAGCAACTTATTGTAATACTTAATCTGTAGCTGTTCCTAAAAAGACATGACAACTAATCACCCCTCTTTAGTTAGCCTAGAAGGAGAGAAGTAGAGGGCCAGGACAGTCCAGATAGATCTTTAATGCCTACCTAGTCAGCTGATTCTGATGGGGGCATCTTCAGGTAAATAACATAAAGAATACATCTGTATGTTCTATAATAGTATATGACCATCTGAAGCAATCCCAGCTCCCCCTGGATGTCCTTAGTCGAATACACAGAGTAAAATACTTACAAATCCTTGCCATTAGTCTAATGTATTTTTCTGCAGTCTTTCTCTAAGCACTGAAAACAGCTCCATACTTGCATTGGTTTCCCAACACATTTCATCCTTTTCCCCAAACCCAGAGTCTTAAGTTGAGATGGTAAGGCCTGTTTGGTATCCGCAGACACTTCATCAGTCACGTCCCTGAAACGGGATGTCACCACCTCAACCAGGACTTCCTATCTCTGCTCTCTCTCACAGTGATTTAACTTTGCTGTCAAAAATTAGAAAATATTGAGAAGAAACAGGAAAAAGGACCTATAATTTTACACCTAAAGAACAAGCATATTTTCTACACACACACACACACACACACACACACACACACTTTCTGTTTTCTTTGCTAAGACCAAGACAGCGTATAGACCAGTGTTTATACCAAACTGTAGCCTGTTTTCCTCACTCAGAAATTAGTCATTGTGTAACACTTAACACATGGACAGTCAATAAATTATTTGAATATTCACAAAGTATTACATTAAAGGGAGTAAAGTATTACCAACAATACTTTATTATTATCAACTTTTCACAGTTGTAAACACATACAAAGAGGCTGTCTTGCACACTTGTGCTATTGTTTTCCTTGGTGTATACTCCTAGAGGTATAAGTGCTGGGTAAAACAGCACTTTTGTTACCTTTTATTGAGTTCTACTTCAAAGACGATGCATCTACTTGCACATTTACTGTGAGTAGTAAAGATGGGCAATCTTTTAAATTCTTGTTGACCCAAAAAAGCACATCATTTTTTTCATCACTGAATTTAACCTGCAATCTTTATTGAAAAACACATGTAGAAAATATTTGATGCAATTTATTTTCTTATTTAAAGAAAATAGTACTCAGTATTGCCAAACCTAGGGAGTGATGGAATTCTCTCTGAGTAGCTGGTTGGGCAGATTAGACCCCTCATCCCACACCAGGATCACTTTTCCAAGAACAACTCTTCAGATTCACATTTTCATTTCTGTAACTTGCTGACTGCTTCCCAAGCCTCAGATTCAGAAACTAGTTCTAATTATTGACTACTTAGCAGCATTCTGTGGACATTTTGTCCTTTCTATTTGGAATAAATTGGATTTGAAGTTATTTTCAATATTTTGTACTTTGTATTATCTGTGTAAATAACAATGAAAATCTTGATTAATGAAAAAAGTTTTTATTTGGTAGTTTGCATCTGAGTATAGACATGTATAGCTACACATATTTAAATATTTTACAGTTTTGCTTAGATTCAAAGTGAGAGGCATGAAAGGTAGTGAACTCATAATAATAAACATTCAGCTGAAATACCATGTAACAGAAACAAAATGTATTTAGAAACCATAAATGACACTAAATGCTTAGAATACACAATAATATATAAGAAATGAACAAATGACAGAAACTGAACATAGTAGTTGATAAACCTGTAACTTTATCCAATATAACACTGCCGAAATGACTGCAGACAAAGATCATTCTCTTCCTAGGCTGCCTTGCTTAACCAAGACATGCAGAGCTCAGGTAATCTGATCTTTCTAGCTGTGACTCAATTCTCGGGTCTTCCCTCTAGGTGTTCTTTATAATGAATGTCACTTAACCGAAGCTCAGTAGGATTTATAGATTCCCAGATTGCTCTTCTCTGAATTTGCTCCCTGAATGAAGGACTACACAGAAATGCCACTAATGATGCACAGCCTCGACTGTCCCGTTAGCTGGCTCCTACTTAGTTCTCTCTACAATTGCAGGACTCATTTCTTTGCAGTTCATGTTTCCAGAGTGAGCAGAGGGTGGCCTACTGAAATTTCATACCCACCAACATTCATTATTTTTAATATATTCACAACAATGTGAGTACAGTGCAAGTTGCACAACATTTTGTTTTAATTATTCGCTCCTTTGAGGATGCTAATAACTTCAATGATCAATTTCCCTCTGGAGAATACTTCATGTAAAAGAGTTCTGTTAATACCTTTTGTTATTAATCTACTTTTTAAAGTGTAATGGATACTGATTATGTTCTCTAAATCTTTACCAAGTCAGTTTCATAATATCATTCTTAATTTGTCTTCAGTAAAAGAAAATAAAGACAAATATTTGGTTGAGCTACAGCTCAGCTAATGAAACTTAATCTGGAGTGTTAAAAATAGGCAAGAATATTTTCATAAATATTTCTCATATGGCATTTGAAAAATTGTTAATAACATTTTAAAACACTTTTTCCAGAAGAGAAGGCTTAGATATTTTAGTTAGAATATCTGAGGTTATAGAATTTCAAAATTAAAATATAAAGAATGAAGATGAAGCTATACCTTTTAACTACATTAGCTGCATGTTGATTCACCTGGAGAAGACAAGCAAAAGAAATTCCAGACATTTCATTTTCATTCCAGAAGTTATATGTGCTACCTTATGTTAAAGATTCCAAGAAACAAACTTATGTTGAAGATTCCAAGAAAAAAAAAGTGCTTTCAGTAATGACATTATAGTATTTTAACCAGGCCCCCTTCCTACTAATCCCATTGTTCCAGAATTGAAATAGTCACCCTTTGCCCATCTTCACAGCTAGTTTAAGCATAACCTAAGTGAAAAATCAGATGCTGGATTGTTGTTCTTTTTGCTGATTTTAGTCTATTTACATTCATGCACACTGGTATCTTGCTACAGAGTTAAGACTGAGCCTGTGAAACTATCCATCTGTGGCAATGCTGGATAATGCAGTGTGGTTGGAACATTTTAAATAATATTAACTATCATTAATTGAGCATTTACAATGCGATGGTACTCTTCTAAAATCTCATTTTTCTCTAATCCTCACAACTTCCTATGAAGTAGGGATTCCCATTTTACAGATTGAAAAGATAGTCAATAAACTCGCCAATGCTGCACAAATAGTATTATAATATAGCTGCAATGTCAGTGCAGGTTGTCTTCTTTCAGAGCCTATGTCCTCAGAACTCCAGGACCCCCCTGGGCAGGTCTCCTGTCCAGGTGTTGGCGCTGACACCCACAGTGTTCACATCTGTAGAGTCAAGTCCTATCTTGACAGAAAAGTATGAATTGTTTTTTGATTTGAGGCATGTAAATGTTTTAAATTTGGAGGCTTCTGATCTTCTTTTCTTAAATGCAATTAAACAAACACCTGCTTCTGGTGTTTTGAAAATAAATTAATCTCTTTCCCCACTGCCTAATTCAGTACCTTGCAAAAAGTAGCTAATCAAAAATAATCTTTAAATAAATCAATTCATTAAAACATGAGACAAACTCTCTTAACCATTTGTGGTTTGTTTGTTTGTTTGTTTTTTCTTTAAGATTTTATTTATTTATTTGAGAGAGAGACAGGGAGAGAGCATGAGAGGAGAGAAGGTCAGAGGGAGAAGCAGACTCCCCATGAAGCAGGGAGCCCAATGCAGGACTCGATCCCAGGACTCTGGGATCATGACCTGATCCGAAGGCAGTCACTCAACCAACTGAGCCACCCAGACACCCTCTCTTAACCATTTGATCTGCCAGTTACTTCTTTCAATAAACTGGAAGTCATCTCTTGTTTATTTGGAAAGGATGGTAAAGAGGGAACATGACATAGTGGCTAAGTTCACGGAGGAGTCATATTGCCTAGGTTTTAAATGTGAACATACACATTGTGTGATCTTCTGCAAGTTACCTAACTACCATGTCCTCAGATTCATCATCAGTGAATGGAGAGTCTGGTAGTACTAGAACCTATCTTATAGGTTTTGCAAAGACTAAATGTGTCCATATTTGTAAAAACACTTATAACTCCTCCTGGCACCCAGTAAGTATAATGGGATTGTTAAAAAATGAAATAATACAAACAGGAAAGATATGTGTTAAAAAGAATTGGGTTAAAAATACATAGTAAGTGGATATGCTAAGTGAGCGTTGTGCTCAAAAAGAAACCTAGAGCTGCATGTGTGACTGAATAAAAAATGTGAACCAAATTTTGATGTCAGTAGGTAAAAGAAGACATCAGCAGTATTTCTTAAAGATTTAAAATGTGAAATCCCAGAAATTTTACCTTGGAGATTGTGGCCTCAAATTCTGCATAATTTATCCTTAGACCTATTTTGAAATGCTGAATCTTGTTTTAGGTGCGGTTGCCCTGATAATGTCAGCAGTCTGGGCAACTTGGACTCTGTGCACAGATGTCTTTCAGCTTCATTGCAACCAGTTCCAGTAATGGTATTCCAGAAACCTGTGTGTTTTGAAAGAGTAAGTTCAGGTCACAATGAGGTGTAAGGTCAGTCCACCCCTCCTCCCCATAAGCTTAGTGGGAAGCAAGAGATATCTTATTCAGCTCAAAGATATGGAATTAATTGAAACCTATTGATTTCAATAAACTATATGGATATAGATGCCCACGTGTAGCTGAGAGGACCATATAACTTATTATCCAAAGCAGGATTCTTTTTGAAATAAAAGGAGACTTTATTAATAATTACACCAGGAGAACATGAAAAATCCAGAACTGTCCAAATTGGATGTCTGAACACTGTAAATACAACCTATATCTGTCACGGTGTGTCAGGTTTTCAAACTGTATACCATTCTGTAGTGCAGACTTTTCATGAACATTTTGTAGGAATCTGAAAGTAGTGAGTTTAAAAGTGTAGTGACTCATTCTTGTGATACCTAAAATGCTTACTGTGTAGACAAAGACAGTATCTTGCGATCTAGAGAAATGAGTCAGAATTCCTCCAAAGAATATATTGCACCTGCTGACCTCTTTGAAATAAGACTACACATGAATCTTTCTATAAATACCATGTTGAAGGTTCTTAGTAAAGGACTTAACTTCAGCCACTTTGTGAACCACGGTGAGTCATAAGAGCAGAATGGACTAAAAGTAAAGAGACTGAGTTCATTGTTGAATGCCTATAGTCCTCTATAAGGTACCTCTGACTCTCAGAGGTCCTGTAAAGGATCTTTATCTTGGAATCTGTTAAAACATGGTGTGTACAGGGTGTGTGACCAACCATCTTTTTCCCAGCTTTTCTGTCAGACCTTAGTCATATGTGTTAGTCTGTTTGTAATCCTGTGATAAAATTAGCCGCCTTCGTGTATACAATTTGTTGTGTAAAGGATATGTATTAAGTAGGAGGAACAACCCCAGATAAGTTGGGACAGATAGCATTAAAGTGGAAAGTTATTAACATTCTAATAAAAGCAATTTAAAGAAACAATAAATTCATTCAGATTTTCAGTACACACTAAACTTATTAGTTCTCATCATTTTAAGTGGAAGTTGATATTTCCAAATTTAAAGAGAAAGATGTAATTATAAAAAAATCAAAATCAAGCAGTAAGCCATTGTTTTTCAGAGGAAAGTTAAGCAAAAATGATACGACTGGTATTCTCATATTGTTTGTATTTTTCTAGATCCAATACAAACATAAAGGGACTAATTTTTGAATGGGAAAATTGTGTTTGTAAATAAATTTAGCTTTTGCAGTGTTACAATCCATAAAGGAAAAACAATAACAACAAAAAAAACAACTATGAATAACAGTAATTATAAAAGTCCTTCTTTCCTTCCAGATTCAGTTAGCTATCTTTTTTAAAATACTGTTGATTGTTGAGGTCATTGCCCATGATGAAACATTACCAGAAGACTGTGAGCAAAATAAATGGAAGTTTAGGGAATTACACCCTCCACACTGCTTTGTTTTCCTGTCCATCTGTGGAGTCTCATGCACTTTATATTTGCTAAATAAAAGTTCATGGAATAAAGAAACACCTGAATAAATACATTGATTTATATGTGGAAATAGAAGTTGCATTTTTGTGGGCGATCATATTTTTTGGCCGAAATGTCACCCCTCTTAATGAACTAGGATGGAACACACACACACAGCCTGTCAAATCAGCATTATTTTCAATTTAGCCTTAACAAGTCACAGAAGAGAGCAGCATATATTCTTGGTTTAGGAGTGATTTCTCTTTGTCCCATACTCTGCATTCTTTCTCAACCTCCTATTCCAAACAAAGCATAATGAGGTGGACATGGCAGAAAGCTTTGGCAGCTGGAAAGCAAAATGTATTATTGTCTTTCAAATGGCACCCAGATCAACATTATTCTTTTTCAGATTATCATTATTCTTTTAAAATTACAGGAAGAATCCATATGTCTGACTCTAAAGTGATCATATGATCACTTGAATTAAAATTTTTATTTTGGAAAATACTCAGACCTACAGAGAAGTTGCAAAAACGTTATAAGGAACTTTCATATTACCATAATATAGATTCAGCTTTTGTTTACAAGTTGCCACATTGGCTTTATCTCTCTCTACATTTTCTGTGTGACATATAAACACTGCTCCTTTATGTCTATTTACTTATTTTGCTGAGACATTTGAAAACTATATGTACAGATCATGACCCTTCATCCTTAAATACTTCAAAGTTTTATCCATGAGTAATGAGAAAATTCATTCATGTAATCACAGGTTAATTATCAAATTCAGAAAATTTTGCATTGATACAATACTGTTATCTAATATGCCCTTCAAATTTTGACAGTTGTCCCTGTATTGCTCTTTAGCTAATTAGTTCTTGACAATTCATGGTTTCAACCTGTATGGTACATTGCAGTTTGTTGTCTTGTCTCTTTAGTCTCCTTTAAATGGATGACTGAGTGACTTCCTCAGCCTTTTTTGTCTTTCCTGACATTGACATTCTTTAAGGATATGGGCTCATTGTTTTGTAGAATGTTCAGTTTGAATATGGTTGACAGATCGTCATAACTTAATTCTTAACTTATGGATTTGTGTTATGTATAAAATATAAATGATACTGTATCCTTTTCAGAGCATTACCAGAAGCACTTAATATTAGTTTGTCCCATTATTGATTTTAACTTTAATCACTTGTCTTACCATTTTTTACATGGTTTGACAAAAAATTAAAAAATAAAATTTTAAAATATTCTTAAAATCAGCATGAATATCGTAAATTTAACACAAGCATTCAAAACATCTACATTAAAATAACCACAAATATTATTAAGAGAAGTTAAGGAGCAAATAAGTAAATACAAAGATACTACATGTTCATGAATTAGAAGTCTCAATACTATAAAGACATGTAGTCTTCCCAAATCAGTCTGCAATTTTAACCAAAATTATGGCAGTTTTTTTTATATAAAGTAACAAACTGACTCAAAAACGTATATGAAAAGGCCAAGGATATGTAATAGCCAAAACAATTACAGAAAAGAAGAACAAAGTTGGAGAACTCTAACCACCTGATTTTAAGAACTACTATTATGCTACAGTAATCATGATGGTAGAGTATTGGCATATAGTACAATAAGTAGACCGATAGAACAGATAGTCCATAAATAGATCCTCACATATATAGTTACTTGATTTTTTATAAACACCAAAGTAATTCAGTGGGGAGAAATGCCAGTCTTTTTAATAAATGAGCTAGATTAACTGGAAAAATGGATGGAAAAAGTAGTTCTTGACCTTTACACTATACTATGCACAAAAACTAATTTGTTAGAGCTTGTAGACCTAAACATAAAGGCTAAATTTACAAAATATTAGAAATAAACAACAAGAAAAAATTTGTAACTTTGAGTGGGTAAAGATTTCCAAGAAAATATCTAAAAGTCATTATCCATAAGAATGAGAAGTGATGAGCTGGACATCATCAAAATTTAAAACTTACGTGCTTCAAAAACTTTCATTAAGAACATGAATGAATCTTAGAACACTGAAAAAATAAAATTAAGATGTTAAAAAAAAAAGAAAAACAAATACACTATTGACTTATCTCCCCCCCAGAAAGAAAATTCAATAAACTAAGAAGAAAATGTCTCCAATATATTTATTTGACTAAGGAATTATATTTTAAATACATGTGTATATATACCATATACCATATAATAAATATGTGCATATATCTACAAATCAGTAATGAAAAGACAACACAAATAAAAATTATGGGCAAAAGATTCATACAGATACTTCACAAAAGAAAAATATACAATGGCCTTCAAAGCACATGAAAAGGGAAATAGGATTTAAAACCAAAGTAAGATGCTATTTAATGCTCACCAGAATATGTAAAGTGAGAAGACTGACAGCATCAAATGTTGGTGAGAATATGGAGCAACTGATATTTTCATACATTGCTAATGGGATTATAAAATGGTATAAATACTTTGGAAAACTGTTCAGTGTTTTATTATAAAATTAAATTTGCACCTACCTTCAGATCCAGCAGTTTCTCTTCTAGGTAGGTCTTTATCCAAGACAAATGAGAATATATGTCCACAAAATGGTTTGTCTAAAATGTTTGCATTAGCTTCATTTATAATATTTCCAATCTGCAAACAATGCAAGTGTTCATCAACAAGCAAACAGTTAAATTGTGGTATAGCTGTCAATGGTATACCAATCAACAATAAACAATAACAAACTATTAATATGAAAGAGCAACATTATAAATGATTCTCAAAAATATGTTGAGCAAAAAAAATTAACAATAGTTAATAGTGAATAATTTTATTTATATATAGATCAATATTAGGAAAGACAAGCTAATCTATGGTGATAAAAATCAAAACTGTGGTTGCCTTTTGTGGGGGGGTGGGAATTGCATGTAAGGGAATTTGCAAATGATGGACACATTCTAGATCTTGATTGGTGTGTGGGTTATATGATTGTCTATATTGATCCAAACTTAACAAACTGTATACTTAGATTTGAATTTCACTGTAATAAAGTCACTATTTACATTCAGAGTCAGATAGTTTTTTTCTGTAACCATACAATTGTTACAGACTTCAATACAACTTAAATAAATGCATCAAAGGAAATACATCCTTTAAGTTCTGGGCATTTACTTTCATATATAGGCGAATTAGCATTATATGTAATACTGTACTGATTGGATTTTCATCATAGCAGTAAAAATCACAACTAATAACTCATTTTCTGCCCTTTTTTTTTTCAAAGTTGAAAGACATTAGTAATATCCTGAAATACCAACCAGGACTTATTTTCATGATTAGGAAATAAGAGTTACACATTTGATTAGCAACTAGTTTTGTTTATTTCCCCCAGTGGCCTCTCAGATTTTAGCAATGCCTCAAAGGCACTAAATCTATTGTTTTGTTGGCCTATTTTCCATCAACTTTCACCCCTGGTAAAAGTGGTAATTCATAATTTTAAATCCAATATTTCATCCCCTTTAAACTATAAGCCAATTGCATTTAATTCTTTCCTACATTAGTAAATGGTATCTCACTTCTGTTTAAGGGCATTATTTTTATTTTTAAGTGGCAAATGGATCTTCATTAATCTGTGAACCCTTCAGGGTAGGGTACTCTCTATTGATCTCTGCTTGTAGTTTTCAAGATTCTATTATGGGTAAGGAAGAAAAAACAATTTTAATGAGAGTCATTTTTTTGTTGTTGTTAGACGTAGATCCAAAGATTCTCCTAAAATAAAATAAATGAGAGGAAAGAGGAAAATGGAATGGTAGGAAAGGTTTTTTTGGTAGGACAGATTTCTAACTAGAATTTTTTAATCTAGAGAATAAAAGTTATGAGGAAATCAGTTGGGTAATCCGAAAGATATATACATGTTGCTCATGTGGCCAAATACATCTTTTCTTCACCAAAATCCTGAAATCTAGAATGACCCAGCTTTCTTTGAAAGAGAGCATGTTTAAATGTATGGTTATATTGAGATGAATATACCTGTCCCCAAGAGATGGAATTGATTAAATTGATGAATATCCTTTAAAAAAAAGTTTGTTTGTGGCTGCTAGAGCTGAAACAGACGTGTTTGTGATGCAAACTTAATGTTTTATTGACTCCTTTAAGACTGACACAAAGACACAAAGGACAACCAGTTTTCCTAAGTGACCATCCCTTGGTGTCCCCTTTGCTTTCAAGGATGCATAATCCATCAGGGCATTCTGACCCAATTTTTGTGTTCCTTACTTTTTTTATTCCTCTTTATGTTTAATGGATTAAGATCAGTTCAAAACCACACCTCAAACCTAGGGCATATACAATTGCATTACTTTACAAGATTTTTCTAATGACAGAGTATTGCTCACATTAATCATAATGAGAATTGAACTACATCCTACTTATTTTGTCATGTGGTAAACCACTAAAGATTATTGAGTAACTTTATTGGGAAAATTTTCATGTTCTCATTTTTTAATATTATCCTTCTGATTACTTTTATTGGTTTGGAATCTTTAAAATTTCACAACTTTAAACTTCATTTTGGTATTTCTGTCCCTCTAATTATAAACTGTTTAGAATAAGTTAGAGGATGAGATATATCCTCTCCTTTAATTCTAGTAAACATTAGATTGGGATCTTTTGGTCTTTGACTCTGAAATATTTAGGGAGATTGCTTCCTGTGGGGGTGGGGGGATAATTTTCAGAGTTTAAAAAACAAAGTGCATATTTGCTGATCAGTTATTGGAAAAGGCAAAAAAAAAAAAAAGAAAGAAAGAAAAACACAAACAGAAATGGAGAGTAGGGGAAAATATGTAAAGAAATAAAACTGTGAAGTACAAAGAAAACAAGTACACAGACCTGTAGTGGAAAGTGTGTAGGGTAGGAGAACTGCTTCAAGGGAATGAGGGAATAATACAAAGAAGAATATATACCTAAGAAAGAGAGAGAGAAAAAGAGAGAGAGAGAGAGAGAGAGAGAGAGACTGCTGCTTCCTGCCTTCAAAAGAAAACATGCCCATGAAATTTCGACAAGCACAAGTTCAAGAGGGTTATCTGAGACTAGACACCATGATCCTAGAAGAATGAATTCTTCAGTGTGAAGAATATTTATTCCTTAGATCTGTTTGCTGTTCTATTTGGAGCTAAGGCAAGAGTGATGAATAATGGATAACAGGACACCCTAATTGTCTCTGTAACAAAGGCCACAGCAATGGAATTCATTATACCTTATTGTGTGAGGCCATATATTGACAGTTACACAGATGAAAGAACTTAACCTCTATAGATAGGTCTTTGTTCCAAACAACAGATTTACTTTTTCAAAAGTAGAAGCTAATGATTAGGGCCTATTTTGCCTTTTACACCTCATCTCTTTGGTGCAGTAACTACATTAAACCTCATGGAAAACAGGATCATGATGATAATGGCATTGCCACCCTTGAGTCAACTTAAAGCAATATTATCAAAACATGAAATGCTGCAGAATCACAAAATTTTAACATAGTAAGGAACTGGGATTCTGTATTACACTTTCTAGGAAGTGGGTGAATGGTTCCTGGCCCAGAGTAGCAGTCCCTCCAAATGCTAACTAACCAGGTTCCTTCCTGCCTGTCTCTTTTCCTCCCTCCCTCCCTCCCACCTCCTCCTCCTCCTTTCTTTCAACAACCCTTTACA
The DNA here is from genome assembly GCF_002288905.1 of Enhydra lutris kenyoni. Taxonomy (NCBI): domain Eukaryota; kingdom Metazoa; phylum Chordata; class Mammalia; order Carnivora; family Mustelidae; genus Enhydra; species Enhydra lutris. Next base: position 60,111,212 of record NW_019154085.1, on the reverse strand, counting down.
AATGTAGAAGCCTAGGCCAAGCAACTTGCCCGGGCTCACTTGGCATCAAGACCAGGGTTCATAGCTTCCAGTTTCTAAAATAGGGCTGATTTCCCATTATAGAATGAAAGCGCTGCTTCTTCCTCATGCTCTTAACTAAGCAATATTCTTACAAATATCAATAAAGATTTAGTGTTGTGTTTTTTTTTTCTATTGAAGACGAGGAACATTTTGCCTGAATTTCAAGTCAGCATTTCTCACTGAGTTTGAACAATCATATAGCTGTGTGTTTCCTTATTGAGCATTTCATTTGCTCTTCTGGTGCTTTTTAAACAACCTTTCATGACACTTTCTTTTTCCAATATAATACATGAAGTGTATGAATCTATAAATTGATTTAAGCCCCTTGAGAAGGGATGGTGCTACTTGTACTCTACATTAAAATAGTAAGGCATCACTATTTGCCATAAAATACTGCAGTATTCTAAGAAAGGAACTCAACATCTCACAGACCATCCACAGGGACATTAGAAATGAAACAGAACGTAAATCTGTTTGGAGTTGGTGAGTCTGGCTTATTTGGCTTTATGAGCTCTTGCAGGTAGTTTTGGAGAATGTTTGTATTTGTGTCTGTACGAAATGCTAACATCATTCAAGCTTAGCCGTGCCATGAAAACAGTTCATGTTCACTGTGGGGAAAGAGGACAGTACATTCTATTTACAGCTAGACTTCTGAGTTTGTGTGTTTTTCTTAGCACAGTTTCAGAAATTGAATACAATCCTTAGAGATTGCTCTCTATTCAAAGCACCACCATAGCCCAAACTGTGATCATCCTGTGCCCTTTGGCTCCCAGTTGTGCCTAAGAGGACACCGGTGGTGGGACAATTAAAGAAACCCCAGTTAATGATAATTTCTTCCTGCATGATCTGCCCTGCTGATTGCACTCTTAATTTGCCCAATTGTGGAAAATAATGAAACATTCATTTTTAAAAACCCTATCTTTCGAGAGGGTAAGTGTTTGGTGAGAGTTTTAAAATGCACAATTCCATTTGCTGCTACCTTCATTTGGGATAATGTCTTTGTTACTTTAACTTTTTAATTGTGCATATGTTCTGTTGAGTTTTTCTGCCACAAAAAAATAATAGTATTGAGAATCATGTTATCTATTTTATTCAAAGATTTAGGTGTCTGTGGCTTGCTTTTTTCCAAACCATTTTTTTCCTTTAATTCCTAAATGACAATTAGGGGAGGAAATTATTATAATATTTTAATAATCTGGTTTTTCTCATTAACTGTTATGTTGTAATACAAGGTGTTTGAGAAATCTAGACATAGGAGGGGATCATTATTGAAGTAGCTTACAATACAAATCGTATTACTCATTTTGATTAGAAACTAATTAAAACCCAGTATAACTGCCACTAAAATGCATATATAATATTTAAAAGGATAAAGGATCCTAAGGTTGGGAATCGTAACTATGACCTGACTTGATTTTTTTTTTTTTTTTACTTATATGAGAAGAGATGAGATATTAATCTGTCTTTAAGACATGGACTTAGACCAAACAGACCATCAGCCAGAAAAGACTACTTCCCAGAAAAGTAGGGAGCCAGCCAAGCATATGCTGGAGCTCATTCCTGAGGCCCTCATATGCCAGGAATAATCCTGTAGTAGCTGGATCAGGTGGTAGTCTCTGGGGTCTGATGCACCAAGGTAGGATGGGCAGCCAAAAAAGCCATGATTAATGGCTGTTTACCAAAGTATCCAAAAATATTTTGGAATTTTATTAACAGGAATGGCTATACTGGGTGTAATTACCAAGTCATTATATACATATATTCCACTTACAAATATCACATTATGCCTCATTATTTTATACTATTTATTATTTATATGGATTTTTTTTCTCAGTATGAACAGTATATAACTAGGGTGCCTAATTGGTTTAAGTCTAGAATGAGGGGAAACTACTATTTGTTAACTAGGTTCAACATTATTTCCTAAAGTCATTATAATTCTGGTATTACACCAGGGTTCTCAAAATTTCTTTTTTTTTTAATATATATTAGTCACCATATAATGCCTCATTAGTTTTTTTAAAATTATTTTTATTAACATATAATGTATTATTTGTCCCAGGGGTACAGGTCTGTGAATCAGCGGGCTTACACATTTCACAGCACTCACCACAGCACAGACCCTCCCCAATGTCCATAAACCAACCACCCTATCCCTACTTCCCACCCCCAGAAACTCTCAGCCTCATTAGTTTTTGATGTAGTGTTCCATGATTCATTGTTTGTGTATTAACACCCAGTGCTCCATGTAGTACATGCCCTCCTTAATACCCATCCCCCACCGCCTCTCCTCTGAAACCCTCAGTTTATTTCCCAGAGTCCATAGTCTCTTATGGTTTGTCTTCTCTTCTGATTCCCCCCTTCATTTTTCCCATCCTTCTCCTAATGTCCTCCATGTTATTCCTTATGTTACACATATAAGTGAAACTCTATGATAATAGTCTTTCTTTGCTTGACTTATTTCACTTAGCATAATCTCCTCCAGTTCCATCCATGTCAAAGCAAATGGCAGGTATTCATCCTTTCTGATGGCTTTGAAAAACAGTATTACTTCAAAGATACAGATGTAGTGAAAAGAAGGGTCACATGCACCCCATTGTTCATAGCAGCAATGTCCACAATAGCCAAACTGTGTAAGAAGCCAAGATGCCTTTCAACAGATGAATGGATAAAGAAGATGTGGTCCATATATACAATGGAATATTAATCAAAATTTCTTGAAATGGAGACAACTAGTGCTTAAGTGATTTTCATTCTTGAATGCAAGCCTCCATTAGCAAAGGTTGGTGTAGTAAATTTTTTGTCTACTTCCATAGAAAATTTACTAGGTGGGTGAGAGGAGTTACTTATTGGGGGAAAATGTTAAAAGACAATACCACCCACACCTGAAATAAAGGTTTTTGCATTTTGAATTTTTCTATCAAGAATGTATTGATGGGATGATTCACAATTTCTTTTACTATAGCTGAGTTATTGCAGCACATATGAGTTTGTCTCCATATCAGATATTCAATGAGAAAAAGGTTAGAAATTTTTATGAATCACACTAAATGTCCGTTTAGACATTTCTTAGTATAGGGAGTTCAGAAGTTATTGGAGCAGTCTTGAAAGAGATAGACAGTATTACTGATAATTCACTGCAACTCTGATTTCTTCCGAAGCTCTAAATAATGCTAGGGCATGGTTTATTAAATACTTCTGTCAAATTTGGTGTATAAATGTAAAAGAGAATACAGATATGAAATTAACATTTTTCTAATGACAGACTTACGAGAAATTTGGATGAATTAATTGTTAAATTCATAAAGTTGTGTGAGCAGTGGTTCATGGTGGATGGGAAATAATTCTCTTAGTTCCTTTATGGCTTTTCCCAGCAACTATTGGGAGAAAGTGAATGATAGGCATAAAGTACTGATCTAAAGTTTTTCAGGGTTTCACCAAGTCTTTTTTTGTTTTGTTTTGTTTTTTTTTTTTAAGATTTTATTTATTTATTTGACAGAGAGAGATCACAAGTAGAGAGGCAGGCAGAGAGAGAGAGGGAAGCAGGCTCCCTGCTGAGCAGAGAGAACCCGATGCGGGGCTTGATCCCAGGACCCTGAGACCATGACCTGAGCTGAAGGCAGAGGCTTTAACCCACTGAGCCACCCAGGAGCCCCTCACCAAGTTTTAATAAGCCTCACCAATCACCATGATGGCAACCTGATATTTTACAGCCCATCTAATAAAGTTTTCTTCCCCACTCTTCAGAGATACTATTGTGTAAACAGAAGTAGAGGGATGCACCTGATGAGGAAGACTCTTGGCAGAGCAGAGAAGGGCAAATTGGCTTTAATTTTAACCCATGATTGTTTTAACTTTCTTTGAACTGAAGGTTGACATTTGTCAATTATCCCTGTCCCTCCTTGGATTCTGGAAGAAAAGCAATCTAACGTTAACTACACAGTTGCTACATTTTCCAGCTTCATTTTCAACATTTCCAATCCCCTGTCTCCACAGTCCTTGTCCTCTCTATGAACATGCAAAGATATTGCCTAAGTTTCAGAGGGAGGTAGAGCGGATCTCTATTATTTTCTCATTGGTTATTCTTTGTTTTTTTGTCCCCTTTTCCACATAAGAATTCTTAGATTTTTTTTTTTTTTCTGCCTACCCTGTCTCTGCATTTCCTCATCACTCTCTCCATCTTTGAGGTCCAAAAAAATCTTTGAATACCAGGCATTCTAGTGAAACTTCACTCTCAAAGGTCATTAAGGATATTTTCACTGCAAGGTAAGCCTGCCCTTCTTCAGAATATACTCCAGGCCACTCTCCTTTCTCATCTTTCTTTTTTTTTTTTTTTTTCTTTCTCATCTTTCTTGATGTTGCAGTGTTGTTCCTTTCTGATTGTTTAATTCTCATCTTCTACTCTCTTTGGATCTTAATTACTTATTGTTGATCTTTCATCTGTACTTTGACTTTGTCATCCTTACCTATGGAACTATTACTTTACCGTAGTCAAGTACCATTTCCTAATGCCTAATGCTTATTTCAACTTCACTCCAATTATCCTGTATTTTACTGTCATTTTGGTCTCAACTCCTGTCATGTTTTTTAAAAATGTATTGGAGGAACTCCCATTTCTTTCTGGTTCCCATAAAGTCTCTGTTGATAAGTTAACTTTCAAGGTCTCTCATAAACTAACTTCATTCAAACTTTTTGAAGGATGTTCTTCAAACTTTTTTTAATCATGACCATATATATATATATATATTTATTTTACATTTTAACCTGGCATGTGCACAGGTGTGTGAGCATACACACACACACAGACACCATGCTATACACTCACATATTTGAAAGAAGTTTGCTGAAACAATATTCACACATACTACATACAGCTTATTTTTATTTTCCTGTTGATTCCTTTAAAATATAAAGTTTATGAGCCCTTCTCTTGACTTCCCATCATGATCGTGCAGTTTGAAATGGTTCAGGTTCTCTGATCTTTCACTTCTTCACACTCTAGCCCCTCTACTGTGTCCAGAAAAGTCTATCCCTGCCCTAAAAGCACAAGTACTCAAGTTTCTGAGTTTTCACTCATGTTTTTTCCAGTTCAAGTGTCTTCTAATTAGTAAGACAGCTAGAGCTTCCGAAAATCCCCAGTTCCTCTGAAGGATGACATTTCTTTTTCTTTTTTCTTTTTTTCCTCTTAAAATCCAAACTTTTATTACTTTTTTAATTTAAATTCAATTAGCCAACAATTAGTTATCATTATTATTAAATTATAAATATCATTAATATGTGATAGACTGTTCGGTGATTCTTTAGTTGCCTGTAAAACCCAGTGCTCATCACATCATGTGCCCTCCTTAACGCCCATCATTAAGTTACCCCATCTCCCCAGCCACCGTCCTTTCTGCAACCCTCAGTTTGTTTCCCAGAATCAAGAGTCTCTCATGGTTTTCTAAGGATGAGATGATCCATAATCCTCTGCTGATTTTGTAGTGGTTTTATAGTAATAAATTATATCTTTCCTATCTAGCTTGCAAAATCATTAAGAGTAACACTATATCCCCTATACCACTTATTTTAAGTGGTCAAAACAAAGCTACTAAAAGTTATTTTTTTTAATTTATAGAACAATAAGATTGCAATTAATTTATTTTGCAAACTGCTGGATTTATATGATGATGTGAAAAGAACTTGGTTTCTGAAGGCTAGGTACAGATCTTAGCTCCACTGTTTATAAGCTATGTGATCTTGGGCAAAAGCCTTAATATCTCCTTGTCGATTGTAAGACAGGAGCACTAGAACCGGCCTCAGAAAATTGCCAAAAGGATGAAATGAGAATATTTGCAAAAACTCCTGGCATATACCATCCCCCTCCCCCAACATTGAATGTTTGTTGTTAAACACATGGCCCTGACTCATGACCATTTTTTCACTTTTCTTGCTTGTTTTTTTTCTATTTGTTTAAAATAATTTCAAATACAATCTTTTCTCCAATTTTCCTCATTACACTTTTCTGACTATGCTGATTACCTACTAGACACATTTCTCTAAATTTTATAATTTTTGAGACAAAGTCTAACAAATAATAAATGGAAATTATGCATGACTTCAAATTCTTGTCACCTCTTGTAGTAATCAATATATGACTCTCTAATGTTCTAGAAAACAAAGAGATAAAACCAGCTTATATATTATATTTTTCTTTGTAGAGGAGTCTTTCATCATAAGATTTGTTGCTACAAACTCTGAAGGCAAATTAAATTGATTTTAAATGTTTTATTTAAAAATTTGAAAAGCTTCTGAAATGAAAAAAGAAATATTTTGAGCTAATTCTTCATTTTGAAGGGTGGGTGTTGGTTTGGCCTTTAGCATAACTAGTTATTTGACAAATTATGAGATGCTATTTTTTTTTAATTTGTGAAAGGAAGGTTTTGTATTTTAGGATAAACTAGGACACTAAGTTTTAGAGGCACATATTGCATCAGATTTTTAGAACTAAATTTAAATACATTTTCAACTTTCTGTGCTATGATATATGCAGATTAAAAGAAAAGTGACACACATAAAATCATGTCTGTTAAGAGTTTTAAATTAAAAAAAATAGTTTTTTACTCACCAATTTCCCAACAGTGGAACTTAACTGGCATAAATTATCTAGCCTCAGTTAGAGAGCATTAGATAACAGAGACTAATAGCAGACATAAAGGCTAAATATGGATGTAATAAGTAAACATGAACATAGGTATGACTTTCTTATCAATGTTAGTTTACCTTCACCTCAAGTTAAATTCAATATAAAACATTTCTCTTTCCTAGTTCATTTGTTTTTTATTATGTGTATTAAACATGTAACATCTGATATTATGGCAGATTCCCGACAGGTTTTCTGTTGATATCCACTTCATATCTTGATTTCCTTACCCACATTTCTCCCATTTCAGAGGTGTGTTCCTAGGATAATAAACTTATTTTATATCAGCAATCTGTTAAAAGTATAACCTCTGTACATACCTCAATATCATAAAAGCCATCTATGAAAAACCCACAGTGAATATCACTCTCAATGGGGAAAAACTGAGAGCTTCTCCCCTAAAGTCAGGAACACAGCAGGGCTGTCCACTATCACCACTATTATTCAACATAGTACTAGAAGTCGTAGCCTCAGCAATTAGACAGCAAAAAGAAATAAAAGGCATCCGAATCAACAAAGAAGAAGTCAAACTATCACTCTTTGCAGATAATATACTTTATGTAGAAAACCCAAAAGACTCCAATCCAAAACTGCTAGAATTCATACAGGAATTCAATAAAGTGTCAGGATATAAAATCAGTGCACAGAAATCAGTTGCATTTCTATACACCAAACAGCAAGACAGAAGAAAGGGAAATTCAGGAGTCAATCTCATTTACAATTGCATCCCAAACCATAAGATACCTAGGAATAAACCTAATGAAAGAGGCAAAGATTCTGTACTCAGAAAACTATAATGTACTCATGAAAGAAATTAAGGAAAGACACAATGAAATGGAAAACCATTCTATGCTCATGGATTGGAAGAACAAATATTGTGAAAATGTCAATGCTACCTAAAGCAATCTACACATTTAATGCAATCCCTATCAAAATACCATCAATTTTTTTTTCAAAGAAAGGAAACAAATAATCCTAAAATTTATATGGAACCAGAAAAGACCCCTAATAGCCAGAGCAATGTTGGAAAAGAAAACCAAAGTTGGCGGCATGACAATTCCAGACTTCAAGCTCTATTACAAAACTGTCATCATTAAGACAGTATGGTACTGGCACAAAAACAGACACATAGATCAATGGAACAGAATAGAGAACCCAGAAATGAACCCTCAACTCTATGGTCAACTAGTCTTCAGCAAAGCAGGAAATAATGTCCAATGGAAAAAGGTCTCTTCATCAAATGGTGTTGTGAAAATTGGACAGCCATATGCAGAAGAATGAAACTGGACCATCTCCTTACACTACACACAAAAATAGACTTAAAATGGATGAAGGACCTCAATGTGAGACAGGAATCCGTCAAAATCCTTGAGGAGAACACAGGCAGCAACCTCTCCAACCTCAGCCACAGCAACTTCTTCCTAGAAACATCGGCAAAGGCAAGGGAAGCAAGGGCAATATTGAACTATTGGGACTTCATCAAAATCAAAAGCTTTTGCACAGCAAAGGAAACAGTCAAAAAAGCCAAAAGACAACTGACAGAATGGGAGAAGATATTTCCAAATGACATAATCAGATAAAGGACTAGTATCCAAAATCTATAAAGAACTGATCAAACTCAACACCCAAAGAACAAATAATCCAGTCAAGAAATGGGCAGAAGACATGAACAGACATTTCTGCAAAGAAGACTTCCAAATGGCCAGCAGACACATGAAAAAATGCTCAACATCACTCGGCATCAGGGAAATACAAATCAAAACCACAGTGAGATACCACCTCACCCCAGTCAGAATGGCTAAAATTCACAAGTTGGGAAATGACAAATGTTGGTGAGGATGTGGAGAAGGCAGAACCCCCCTACACTGTTGGTGAGGATGCAAGCTGGTGCAGCCAGTCTGGAAAACAGTATTCAAAAAGTTGGAAGTAGAGCTACCCTGTAACCTAGCAATTGCACTACTGGGTGTTTACCCTAAAGATACAAATGTAGTGATACAAAGGGTCACGTGCACCTGAATGTTTATAGCAGCAATGTCCACAATAGCCAAACTATGGAAAGAACCTAGATGTCCATCAACAGATGAATGGATAAAGAAGATGTGAGATACACACACACACACACACACACACACACACACACGGAATACTATGTAGCCATCAAAAACCCTGAAATCTTGCCATTTGCAATGAGTGGATGGAACTAGAGGGTATTATCAGAGAAAGACAATTATCATATGATCTCTCTGATATGAGGAATTTGAGAGGCAGGCCGGGGGATCGTGAGAGTAGGGAGGGAAAAAATGAAACAAGATGGGATCAGGAGGGAGACAAACCATAAGAGACTCTTAATATCAGGAAACAAACTGAGGGTTGCTGGGGGCTCTTAGGGGGAGGAGGGATAGGGTGGCTGGGTCATGGACATTGGGGACGGTATGTGCTATGGTGGGTGCTGTGAATTCTGGAAGACTGATGACTGATGATTTGTACCCTTGGGACAAATAATACATTATATGTTAATTTAAAAAATAATAAAGAAAAAAATAAACAAAACAAAAGTAAGGACATGAATAAGATCTTCAAAAATTAGTATAGATTGTTGAGTATGAGGAAATAATGCCAACTTTTTAAGATCTTTAGGCAATATGACAAATAATTATATATTAATAAAAACCTTAATGTGCAAAAAAAAAGGTATACTCTCTGTTGGGTTCAGTTTATACTATAATATGAATATCATAGTATATAGATGTATGATAGTATATAGACTATATACATACATATTATAGATGTTGTTAAGTTACAAATGTATATTATATTAAGAATAGGTAAGAATGCTTGGTTTACAAGAGAATTTTGGAATCTGTGAATCTACCAATCAAAAGATTATAAAAACTTTTATAGAATCAAATAAATTAATGTTATTCTAGTTCCAGCTTACCTCTCTGCTCCTCTCAACTAACATGGAAAATTTGAAAATTATCTTTTTATGTATATATTTACTACCCTAAAAATATCTGGAAGTGTTAACATGAAATGAAACACTTAGACCTGGATCATCTTGGGTATCCTAAAAAAAAAAAAAAAAAAAAGGATACTTTTATAAAGCTTTAATTCCTATAAGATCCACTAATCTTATTATGTTCCTCAAAATATCTCCAGCAAAATATGCTTCTGATATACAAATGCAATATTTGTTTCTTAGGAAAATGAGTTTGAACTATCTTCTTGATAGTTACCGTAACTACTGAGTAATGCTTTACTTTCAATGTTAAGTTGCATTTCAATAAAGCTTTGACCTTATCCTGGGAAAAGGGAAAACAAAAATTTCTAAAATGTCATCTCAGTATCTCTCAGTGTTGCAAGTTAAAGGGATAACATCTTCTTAAAGATCTAGCTCTTAATAAATTCATATCATAATAAATAAGAAGCTAAAGAATATCAAGGACCTATGACTTAAGCTGATACAAATTTTTTTAACTTCTTATTCAGATTGCCTCAAGAAAAGAGTGGGAACAGTTGCCAAATAATTTTTTTTTCTTTGAACTTTTTCTCTTTTATAACATAGGGGTTAACTGTGATTTAGTTTTATATCACTACTTAGTGAATGATAATAATCATCTTTAAGTGAAACAATTCTCAGCTGATGTATCTCAAAATGATTCTGTCTAAATCTTGACTCAGATTTGTCTGTAAAATTTAACTGTTAGTGCATTAGAAAAATCTATCAGGAAATTCTGGCTAATCAAAACATCCCTCACCCTCCAAGTACTGAGACTTGCAGAGCAAACACTGGACTACCCAAGTTAGACTAGCATGATGTCTTATTTCAGGCAAAATTCAACCACTAGTTGCCTTTACTTCACAAACTTGGAGCATTTCTCCCTGTTATTTTTTATGTACAGCTGCTTGTCCTTAGAGATGAGAAACTAATTCCAAAATTACCTTATGAAAAATAGAATTTGGATTCTACTTCTCAGATATTATCTCATTTAATCAACTCCTTCTGAATTCCTTCCATACTAAAGGCTTAATGGTATAAAAACTATCACCACAGGTCCAAAGCCTTATACAGTGTTTAGCATAAATCAGACCTTCACTGAATATTTGTTGGAAAAGTAAAAAAGAGTGGATATCAAAGAACAAATAAATGAAGAGATATTCCATGTTCATGGATAAAAAGACTCATAGATACTGTCAACATGTCAGTTCACCCAATGTTGATCTATATACTTAAAGTAATCCCAAAGTTCCAACAAGTTATTTTGTAGATATCAACAAATTGATCTAAAATTTGTATGGAGAGTCAAAAAGAAAAAAAAGGAAGAAAAAAATAAAACAAAATAGCTCACACTATATTGAAGGAGAACAAACACTACCCTTCTTCATGATTGCCAGAAAGTTACAATAATCAAGGTAGTGTAGTGTTGGCAAATGAATAGACACATAGATCAATGGAAATAGATCTCAGAAATAGACTATATATAGATATAGATAAATTTATAGATATGGATCTTTGGCAAAGGAGCAAAGACAATTCAATGGAGAAAAAACTAGTCTTTTCCACAAATGGTGTTGGAACAAATGGACATAAACATGCAAAAAAAAAAAAAAAAAGAATCTAGACACAGAACTTAAACACCCTTCACAAAAACTATCTCAAATTGAATCTCGGCATAAATATGAAATGAAAAACTGTAAAACTCCTTGGAGATATTATAGAAGAAATTCTAGATGCCTTTAGGGTTAGCATTGACTTTTCATATGTAACATCAAAATAACAATGCAATAAAGATACATTCATAAGCTAAACTTCATTAAATTTCTGCTCTGCAAAAGAAACAGTCAAGAGAATGAAACTACAGTCCACAGACTGGGAGAAGATATTTGAAAAACACATATCTGATGATGGGTGGTTTTCCAACACATACAAAGAACTTAAAACTCAGCAATAAGGACATAAACAATTAAAAAATGGCCAAAGGCACTTAACAGATACCTTGCCAAAGAAGATAGACACATGGTAAATAAGGGAAATCCTAATTAAAACAAGAAAGAAATACCACTATATGACTATTAGAATAGCCAAATTCTGGAACACTGACAACACTAAATGCTGGCAAGGATGTGGAAGAAGAACTTTCATTCATTGCTGATAGGAAAACAAAATGGTAAAACTACTTTCGAAGAGAGTTTGGTGGTTTCTTAAAGAATTAAGGACTCGTACACATGATCCAGCCATCGTACTCCTTGATACTTGCCCAACGGAGCTTTGAACTTTTTCTCTTTTATGTCCACAGAAAAATCTGCATGTGGATATTTAGAGCAACTTTATTCATAATCATCAAAAATCAGAACAAGATATGTTTCAGTAGGTAAATGGATAAATTGTATTCATCCATACAATAGAATATTATTCAGTGTTGTAAAGAAATGAGCTATCAAGCCATGAAAACACATGAAGGAATCATAAATGTATATTACTAAATGAAAGAAACCAGGCTGAGAAGGTTACATACTGTATGATTCCAATTATATGACATTCTGGAAAAGGCAAAACTACACCTGGAGACAATAAAAAGATCAGTGGTTGCTTGTGGTTAAGAGGGAAGGAAGGATGAATAAGCAGAGCACAGAGGATTTTGGGGGCAGTGCAAATACTCTGTATGTAATAGTGAGTATGCATCATTATACATTTGTCTGAATCCATAAAATATGCAGCACTAAGAGTGAAACCTAATATAAACTATGTACCCTGAGTGATAATGATGTATAAATGTTGGTTTATCAATTACAGCAAGTGTACCACTTTGGTGGGAGAGGTTGATAATGAGGAGGGGGACTATGCATGTGTGGAGACAAGGGATATATCGCTGTATCTACCACTTGATTTTGCTGTGAACCTAAAATTTCTTTATATTGGAAGGAAGGAAGGGAAGAAGGAAGAAAGGAAAGAAGGGAGAAGCAGAGAAAGAAGGAAGAGAGGAAAGAAGGAAAGAAAGGAGAGAGAGGGAAAAATGAGTGCATAAATGCAAAGAATATAAATAGTAAATGGTTTCAAGGTCCATGTTATATAAATTATTTAGAAGTCATTTTTCTACTTTATGTTTTCTTTATTTTCAACTTGCAAAGGAATGTTAAACTTTGGGTTTTACAAATGCAAATAAACCATTAGCTTTGTTTTCAGAACCTTGACTTCCTATAATTTGATCACTGTATAATCTATGTGTTTAAAAATATCATATAGAAAATCATTAAAATAAAAATAAAATCATTAAAATACGTGATCTATATTATGGTCAGTACCAGCAAGTTTAGGTAGTACTTTTAGTTTAAGAGTTAATCTAGCTACTAATTATCATTTTAATAGCTCTAACCTCATTAAAAAATAATATTCCTTATTCCTGCAACTGTAGTTTTACTGAAACCATACATTCCATTCAAATATCTAGTATTGCCAGTGGTGTAAATGTCTAATGGAGGGGCGCCTGGGTGGCTCAGTAGGTTAAAGCCTCTGCCTTCGGCTCAGGTCATGATCCCAGGGTCCTGGGATCAAGCCCCACATCGGGTTCTCTGCTCACCAGAGACCCTGCTTCCCTTCCTCTCCCTCTGCCTGGCTCTCTGCCTACTTGTGATCTCTATCTCTCTGTCAAATAAATAAATAAAATCTTTTTAAAAAAATGTCTAATGGAATACAAAGTATCATTTCCTTATTAGGACAGTTTATATTTTTTCAGACTACTAATATTTCTTCCATTGATGACTTCAAGAGAATGCCCTAAAGCACACTGTGAATTGTGACACTGACTAAAATTTGAAGACTAAACAGTGGGATCTTTTTTTTTTTTTATTAAGAGTCATGATAACTATTGGTAATTGCCTGCTTGCTATCCATGAATTACTGAGATAAGGAAATCTATAAACCATAGTAATAATTTGGGGCATATACTATTTTCTGGTATTACAAAACAGCATATAGTAAGAACTCAAAAAATTGTAGGTTATAAATAACATATTATTATCTTTGTTCAGTTGGTTTTCCTAAAACCGAGTTACCTAAACTTAGAGTTAGTTTAGAATGATTTTATAAATCTGCATAATTCTTTGAGGCAATAAGATAAGAAAATTCAAGGCTAGGCATTTAGGTATTCCCATTCTCATACTCATAGAAAGAGTGTAATTGAGGGTGAGAGAGTGAAAATAAAATTAAATTGCTTTGGTTTTAAAATCATAAGTCCAGGGATGAAGTCCAGAAATCTCTAATTTAAGCCTCTTGGATGATTCTGATTCATGCTATAGTTTGCAAACCTCTGAAATATAATATTCTTGTACTGGAATATATTTGTGCTGATGAGTGTAATTCACTAACTAATAGGCTGAGAAAACAGTGTTAAGTCAACAGGTATTGATGGATAGCTAAATATAAGGCCATGATTAAGTCCTAAGTCTGTAAGGAACTCATTAAAGCACAGTCATGGCTCCTTCTTCCAACTACTTGTTATTAATTAAATTGTTAAGTTTCAGAAAGACCTCTAGGTATGGGTTTTCCTGGTTTAGTATTTGATTATTATTATTAATTGTCTTAAGTTTTCAGTGCTTAGTATTCTCAAACAATTCCTGGTTTATTGTGATGCAAGGATGTCTAAGCTATCACAGTGCTTTTACTTTTCATAATGTGCACAAAATTGCTGAATGGGATAATATGTGAGTTTTAAGACATCTCTATGCTGCATCCATTTTGATGAAAAATGATTGTGTTGCCTTTTAAGAATGAATGTCAGAATGATTATGTAACTTTTATGGTGCTAAATTATTTTGAATATGACATTCTTGGTAAGGAAAAAAAGGGTGCTTTAAGAAATTACTTCAGAATCTTACTATTTTTTTTATTCCAGAGTTTGCTTCTGTAAATAATAAAGAAAAAGAAAATGACTTTGTTCAGAATTATCATCTCTGCTATTAACTTTAGTGTCCTCAATATTTATATTAGCTTCAAATATTTAAATTAAGAAAGGAAACCTTTTCTGTATTTTAAGTTCCCAATTATAAATTCCTCCTCCATTATTCATTTAATTTGGGGATAGTTTTATTTAAGTCTACAAAATATTGGGCATTTGTTTTGTAAACATATTCACCCATTTTCACGTTAGTTCCAAATACATCAAAACGAATTTTTCCTTCTTTTAAAGATGAACAACCCCTGTCTGTATCCTTGCATAAACCTAAATATAGATTTAAAAAGAAATAAAACATGAATTTTACATCAGAATGTGAAATAAAAAGTCAATATATGCATGTACTATTTGAGTACATTTTCCTTTTCCTACCAGGAGAGACAAGCCAGCAAGAAAAATCTGTTAAGTACTGTCACCTTAAAAAATCCCTTTCCAAACACAAACCCCCTGACACACAAGACATAATTTTTAAATAAACAGGACAAGCATACAAGAAAACAGGATAACTTGTACTACTCTTGTACTACTCTAAAGCTAGGAGTTCTTCAAAGAGCTTTAATGTCATGAAGGTATCAAAGGCCTGGCACTTTGACATGTAACATTCATGTCAACATTGATGATTATTATATTTTATATTCTAAAACGCGGGAATAATAGGAGCCATTGCAGCTTTTTGTTGGTATTGTTAGTGTTAACAAGTGCTATTCTTGTTCATCTGCATGAATAACGCCTTCTTAAAACATAGTAATTTGACCTAATAATACTCTATTCCATTATGGGTGGATAATAAATAATATTCTTTACTGTGACGGTTGGGCTAAATGCTTCAAAGGGCACCTGGTGGAGTATTTGGAATTAGGGCTAGAAACATCCTGGAATTCAACTGCTTTAATCAAAGTTTTTAAGTTGGACATGATGGGTGAAGATATGAACTAATTAACATAGGTAATAATAGCATATACAATACAAATTGAAAATACTAATGTTGATCATAACTTGCCTTAAAATGATCTAGCAAAAGCCCTTGGCCCTTTCTTTTTTCTACAGTGCTGCACCTGGGCAGCTCACCTTTCTACACTGGGGAAGATTTTTTTACCAGCCATCCTTTTTTCTTCTTTTTAGAAGGTTCAGTGTATGCCCCTAGGCTCCTGCTAGTTTGTTGTGATGATGTGTTGATAAGAGCTCTGTTCCTCTGGTAAAAGATAAAATATGCATATTTCTATTTCTTGCGTTTGGAGGGTTTGAGTTGGTTCTCCCCATTCTGAAGCTATTCACAGTGTCTGTGTAGACAGAGCTACATAGATATCTGTGTATGTGTGTGTGTGTGTGTGTGTGTATGAAATGAAATATTTTATATTTATAATACAAAACCACTCTCTTACACTTAGATAAGCCATGGTAGATACAGAAATACAGAAAGGACAGATGTATAATTGATGGTCCCTGGATTTCCTAAGGCTTTGAAATGAAAACCAGGCACGCAAATTGTTTTTACCAAAAATGAAAATGTTCTGTGTGATAGCAGTTTGTTTGCTTTGCACCTGTGCTTTCCATGATACACAAATTGGCTCAAATTTGGTGTTTGGTATCCTTTGAGCCTCAAAATGTTTGAGTATTCTAAGTATGAAAAAAAGGGGTACTTGAGCATTTATATACTCATATCTGAATTTTAAAATTTTTGGTTTTATAAATACAAGATAATTTTTTTTTACAAGATAATTTTTTGAATAGAACTATCTGATAAAATAGGAAAGATTACTTATAAATATTTATAATGACACACAAAACAAGTCTTCTAAAAATTTAAGATCTTGGTTATAATGATTGATGATATCAATGTTTACCTAATCTTTAAAAAATATTAATTCATTGATTATGCCTCAGGCTTCATGTCATTTCACAAGAAATAGGTAACTGCCCTAGCAAAGATATATGCAACTCAATAATAAAATATTTTTTCATAAGACTAAAACAGAATTTTACTTTTTTCCAAAAGTTAAAAGGAATATTTATGGAGAAAAAACAATATATACATCATTCAGACCCCGTAATTGCTATATTTGAGCATTGAATTTGGCACTGAATTTCTTGACAGCTTAAGGAAAATGTAGAAAGGGCCAGTTAAAAAGGAGAAAACATCTGTTTCTCTGGGGAAGCAAAGCTCTCCCTGGTACTGAAAAAATAAAAGACATTTTTTCAATGATTCTTCACTCGGAGGGTCTTTGGTGATAGATATATAACTAACTCTGCTCAAATACAACCGAACAGAAAACCTGGTGAGAGAACTCATTTTTTATAGGGTGCATCATTAAAAATCATCAACAAGTATTAAAAGTCTATTCGGTTTTCTATTTCAAAGACAAAACTGAGAATTTCTAGCAAGAACGTCTTTCAAAAAATCTTCTGTTATTCCCATTTCTTTCAGTTGTATTGATGATAAGAAAGTTGAAAATTCTTTTATCTGTCAAGAGTTTGAGGTACAGAAACCCTCTGTCATTAATTGGGAACCAGATTTTTGAAAATAAGAAAAACAAACCAAGAATAATATTGGCCATTATCAAAAACCCAAAAGATAACAGTTGTTGATGAGAGTGTGAAGAAATTGGAACCATTGTGCACCATTGGTGGGAATATAGATTGACACAGCCACTGTTGAAAACGGAATGGAGGTTCCTCAAAAAACTAAAGCCAAAACTACATGCGATTCGGCAATTCCATTTCTAGATATTTATCCAAAAAATTAAAATCTGGATCTCAAAGAGATATTTGCATTCTTGTGTTCGCTACAGCATTATTCAGTGGCCAAGATGTGAAAAAACCTAAATGTTCATCAGCAGATGAATGGGTAAAGAAAATATGGTATATACATACAATGGAATATTATTCAGCATTTAAAAAGAAGGAAATCCTACAACATGTGACAATATGAACTGACTTTGAGGAAATTATACCAAGTGAAATAAACCAGTCACAGGACAAATACTGCATGATCCCGCTTCTATGAGATAATCTACATTAGTCAAACTCAGAAACAGAGAGTAGAATTGTGGTTGCCAGGGGCTGGCGTTGTGAAAGGAAGAGAGGGAAATAGGGAGTTGCTAATCAATAGGTATACAGTTTCACTTATGTAAGATAAATAAGTTCTAGAGATTGGCTGTACAACGTCATGCTTATAAGTAGCAATACTGTTTTGTATACTTAATTCTTTTGAGAATAGATCTCATATTAAATGTTCCTATAATGAAATATATATATGTTAATATGTATATATGTGTGTGTATACACACACACACACACACACACACACATAGATAAAACAGGTATTTGGTTTCCCATATATATAATTGTTGTTAACTGTTTATATTTTGTTTATTGTTTATATATTGTTTATATTTTCCATCTTCATTATTGAATTGCAGGGTCCCCTTACAGGTCCTACACTTTTTATTTACAGTGTGGTGCCTGATACATATTAAGCACTTGATCAGGGGAAAAAAAAAAGATAGTGTAAAGATTGTTCTAACTCTTCCATTAACATGTTCTATAGGACACTTTTCTATTTTTTAATCTTAAAAATGATTTTGTTTAAGACAGTATTTTTTAAGAAAACATTTGAATAAAAGATTTATTCAGACTGTCTACTTTTTAAGGAAGTGACAAAACCAAAAAGACATAAGGAGTTCAATGTATATTGTTGATTATTTTGGTTGGAATTTCAACTATTGTGTATTCAGATTAGATCTGTCATTATATTCTTAAACTAAGGAAACAAAGCATTCACAGAAAATGAATCCTAGAAGGTTGTTTAAGATTATATCACACATTATAGAATGTGAAATGAAGACTTTGAAATAGCTATGTATAATATTCTAAAATTTGTGTGTGTCACTTTAAGAACCTGACTATATTTATAGCAATTATAATGCAAATGAAAACTTTGGCAAAATTTATCTTGTTTGAAATTCTTTCCAGGAGTGTTAGCTCCACAACACTTCCTTCAGAAATTCTCCAGGACAGAAAAAAAAGAAAAAAGAAAAGAAAAAAAAAGAAAAATTCTCTGGGAGAGTAAATTCACAGGAAAAAAAAATAATATAAATTTTAAAAAACCTTTGGACCAACTGCTTTTATTTTCTTGTTAAATTACTTTGTTTCTAAAATAATTATCATTTCTATCCCAGCTCCAATGAGACCTAGGAAGGAGGGTATTATCTTTAATGACTTAAGCAAAAATGAAAGACACCATTTACCCCTAGTGTATCACTAGGGAATCAAAGGAGATGTAAGGAATTCATAAGGCCTCCAGAGCAATGAACTTGGAGTGACAGGTAATTTAACACTGGACATTAAGTCATTTTCTCAATCCATGTGTTCCACTGATGAGCCAGAAAAATGGTACTGTACAAACAAGCTTTTATCTAAATGTTGTAAATTTCTGATTTAAAAGCACAATTGTTTGGTGTTGTAAAGGAGTTCAATAAATGTTTACAAAAGAAAAAAAATCAAAATAATTAAATAAGTAGATAAATTACTTTTTTTCTAGAAAGAAAGTTTCTATTACGGAAAATAAAAAAGTGCTATAAATTATATCTATATATAGTATATATAGGGCACAAGGGGACAAATCTTCTTAACCTTTGTTTTTTTCATTTACTGAAAACAGATAAATTTGTATTTCTTTAAAGGGTGTTTGAATTCATATTATAAACAATATTATTCTTGTCATTATTGTACTTTATCAAGTAGGAAAAAATCAGAATTAGTCTCCCTTTTAATTCAGAAATGGGCCACTATAGACAGCTAATGCAACAATTGAAATTTCCAGATCTATAATGTTCTATATCTGATTAATTTGCATAATATTGCTGTCTGACTTTAGATGAACTTCCAGTTCCAGCTGCACGTCCAGTTAACAGCCTTAGTACAAATAGGCCTTGCCTTAAGCAAAATGGTGCTCTTGCTTCTGGAACTTAGAGCTGCCTGTGGGTCCATGCTGCCTACTGTGCTATCACATTTAAAGATCGACATTGACAACCTCATTCCCATACTATTAACATTTATGTTACAGATCAGGGGTTTGCAACAGTGGCCCACAGGCTAGAAATAGTCCAAAGATTCCTTCAATTTCCTTTCATTCTGTTCTCGACAGTGTTTCATTTGAATGCCCCTGTGTGTCTGTTCTGCTATAGCCCCAGTCCAACCAGTCTTGTTTTCACTTACAGCCCATTACACTCATTTATAATAATCACTTGGCCCCTGAAGATATGTTAGTTCTTCATCCCTATGACAGCTCTTGTTTTCTGCTGAGTAATGTTAAACTTCTCGGTTCAAATAGAAGATGTTGATATCCTAATATCTACTAATGAATGGATCAGTTCTCTTAGGTGACTTAGGTGTTTTCCAGAGAGAATCACAACATCATAATGTAAGGACGCTAAAAAGATAATTGACTCTGATGAAACATTGTTGGGAATTTTTAAGAACAAATCGAAATTCATAGCAAAAGACTACAGTTATTGGTGGCCATAGGCTGTGAGAGATGAGAATATATCAAGCTTCTGTGGTTCCAGTAGATGAGACTTTGCCATATTATGCCTTGTAATTAATGTACTTGTCATATTGCCTTGCCATCCTTCAACTAGATTGTAGTCCAACCAGGTGAGTGTGCATCCTAAATAACCATGTGTCCTTGTGGCACCTGCCTCAGAGTTTTACACATGGAAAGCTACCTTCTCTGACTGAAATGAGATTAAGCTAGGTCAGAAGAGGAGATATTTTCTGATCTCCTATCTCCTGCAGCTACTTTATATACAAAGGGATTAAAAATTTAAAAATAAAACATGATTAAACAAAAACAGGTCTTCTTTAAAGTCCTGAGTGATGACTATCAAACAAACATGAACACAGCTTGTTTTTTTGAACCTACAGTTCTCTTATAGATACCCTGCAGTTGCTAGTACATAGGAAAAATGGCTTGTTAAATGTTCACATATGTGCCATGCTAAGCATAATATAGAGTATATTATACTTAACTACTGCTGCTACTACTACTACTACTAAGGAGCCACAGGTGGTATCTGTCCTCAGAAATATTTTTCCGACAAGAAGAGATGGGAGGGGGAGCCTGAGTAGGTCAGCAGGTTAAGCAGCTACCTTTGGCACAGGACATGATCCCAGGGTCCTGCGATCAAGTTCTGCATCAGGCTCCCTGCTCAGAGGGGAGTCTGCTTCTCCCTTTCCCACTGCTGCTTCTCTTTCTCTATGTGTGTCAAATAAATCAGTAAAATCTTTTTAAAAAGAAGAGATGGGAAATACTATGATGTATTTTATTTATTTATTTATTTATTTTTACCATCGTGTATGTCCCATGATCTAAGACAAGCTGGATAATATATGACCACAGGTCAGTCATATAACTGGATTACATAGGGAGAAAACCTCTAAATTTACTATGATTAAGGAGGTGCCTGAGCCCACTAAGCTCACCTGAGGCAGATGGTTAAGTATGTCACTGGGCAAAATACTGCAATCCCAAAGGACTCTCATTCATTCAGTATCAATGGGAAAGTCTCCTTGTTAAACAGTGTTGGGCGTGCTGCCTATCATGTGTTGTGCTATGGCTTGCCCCATAGGTACCACATTCAGTCCCTCAGGAACACTTTCAGATTGTGATGCCCATTTTATGAACAGGAACACTAAGATTTAGAAAAATTAAATGACTAACCCAATGTCGTGACATGGATCAGCGGTAGATACGAGATTCAACCCAGCCTCTCTGATTCCAGTAACTGTGTTCTTTTATTGTAATTCATGGTCTGTATAAACAACTTTTTAAAAAGCGAACTTACTGGAATTTCAAATATCCCATTTGTTTGTTCCTTGGGCCTGATTATGCTTGTCATAGGATTTATTTTTTTTATTTTTTGAGGCAGCATTTTTTTTTTTAACTTTTCTTTCTTGCACTTCACAGAAGTAAAATAGCTGGCGTCCATCTGTGATTCTCTGCATAGAGTATGTGCATGATTCTGTGCTCTTAGATTTGTTCATAGGTAGGACAGGACCTAGGATGCTCTCCTCTCTCACTGTAGAAATGGAACCAGTCAGAGCAAGGTGTTCACAACTATTATCTTATATTGTGTATGAATCCCATAAACATAAACTCCTATTTCTCAAGATTAAATAATGAGAAATAGTCTCTGTTCTACAGAGGTTTCACAACGCATCTCAGTATGACCAGAGGAACCTTCCATGTCACAGTCTGAATGTACAGCTTCTTTGATATTCTTCTCCTTTGCTAGATTTAGAATTGTAGATTTTCAGAGCTAATAGTCAGTGAATACAAAGCGTGGATCCTGAAGTTAGGACTCAAGAACTGTTTGGAGTCAGTGGTGGGGCGTTGCCCTCAGGACTGACTTCATCCTATTTTAACCATCTGAGTGGGATATCCTTTGGGGGGAAAAAAGTGTTCTTGGAATCAAAACAAGAAATTTAAAACATACCTGTGTTCTAAATTCCTTGTAATTGTTGCTGCTTCTTCTTTCTCTATTCTTCTCTGTCTTCTCTTTCTTCATTACCAAATTCTCCTGAAAGTGTAAAGTTTTAAACAATTTCATTCCAATTTATCCACTAAATTTTGTAATGACAAAAAAGATCTTAATAGAAAGTAATTGTGTTATCTAATTACTGATCATATAATATTAAATTATTGATACCATACAAGGCAAACTTTAATCTGAAGCTAATTAATAGTCCTTTTTTATCTACGAAATGAGTTCATTGCCAAAGAATATAGATTTTGTGGTTACTTATTCATTTTAATGATATAAAAACTAAAGCATGTTCCTAATTACTGACTGGGCAAAATAGCTAAAAGTGCAATGAATAACTTAAAAAGAAAAAAATGGAAAGTATAATTTCACTACTTCTGATATGTATTTTACTCAAGGTCATGAATCAGAACTTTTAAAATTATTAAAACCACAGGATATCAAGAAATAAAATTAATGTGTTTCTATACATATTAATAAGGTCATTTGTCTATGTCAAATTCTTCTAAGACTTAAATCATGCTACAGTTCAAAGTTAGGCTTTTTGAAAGGCATTATCATGTATTAATAGTAGGAATACATAAATGATACAATAAAAATTGGTTTGGTAAGTCTCATTAGTACAGTGACTTTAGGCAATTTATTCTAGTAAAAAATTCCTCTGAGGCTCTTTTCTCATATGGGCAATAGAAGTAGAATTAAGAGTATAAATGTATGGAAGAGCATATGTGTGAGAGAAAAAGAAAACATTATAAGGACAGTAGTTATTGCATACTTGTGGAAATTACTCTGGCAATTAATGTATGAGTGCTACAGTGGGTATACAGAAGCTACAGCTCTAACGTTTTCTCTGGTTTTTCTCACAGTCTTTCTAGACCAGCAATGAGTGGAATTGTGTTTGAGGAGGGGAGAGGTGATACTATCTGCAATTACTTGTTGGTTATAGGCAAAGAACAGGGAGTGATTTTGCATACACATACATCAGACATTAGGTATATGATACTTCTGAGTCAGTCCCTCACACATAAATGATCAAATTCCTTCCTCTTCCCTCTTGGTCTTTTCTTTCCCTCTTTCCTTCCTCCCTTCCTCCCTTCCTTCCTTCCTTTGCTAGCCAGCTAGCTATCCATCCATTTATCTTTATTTCCTTATTTTGCCATAAAATTTCCATTCAGGGTAAACACTTTTTTTTAAATTTTTATTTTTTAAAAAATTTATTTATTTGACACAGAGAGAGATCTCAAGAAGGCAGAGAGGCAGGCAGAGAGCGGTGGGGCGGGGGGAGGAAGCAGGCTCCCCGCTGAGCAGTCTCCCATGCGAGGCTTGATCCCAGGACCCTGAGATCATGACCTGAGCTGAAGGCGGAGGCTTTACCCAATAAGCAACCCAGGTGCCCCTTTAAGGCACTTTTAAAGACATTATGCCAACTTTTATTCAATCTATAAAATTATATTGGTTTTTAAACTTGTTTTGCTTCTAGTAGAAGTACGAGAGCTCCGAAGCCGTACTTCGAAGGGCCGAATACTGGCTCTGGGACCACTGTGGATTTTGCATCCTTGTGTGCCCTTGCATAAGTGACTTAGCTCTATGCCTGTTCTTTCGTCTATTAAATGGAGGTAATAATGTCTATCTGCTGGGTTTGTTGTAAGGAGGAATTGATAGATGTCAAGCACATAGAATAGTACCCAGCATGTAGTACTCTGTGAAAATTGGCTCATATTGCCAGTTCTAGTTGAAGTTTTCAGAACCATTAAAATCATTAAATTATTGGAGAATTAATAGCCTAATTAAAGTGGTACAGTCACAAATCAATATCTATATTCAAAAGATTCTAAATTCTAAGCAGCCCTGGTCTCAGACTCTTTCCTGAGAAAGTTGTCCAAAAGAACCAAACAACTCAACAACTGATAAACAAAAGCAACAACTAAAACAAAAATCCCACCTACTCCTGCTCCCCCCCACAAAATAAACAAGCAAAAACTCCACATGCACCCTGAATGGGAAGTAGTATTGGAAGCCAGAGAAATAGAAAACTGAAAATGCAGAAAATCTTCCTTTTCAACTCACTTACTTAAATGTCCAGAAAGTCAGATTAAACTGACTGCAAAAACTCCAGTGAAGGAAGTCTGGATAACTAACCAACAGCGAATTATGATCATAAATCAATAAAACAGTGAAATGTTAAAAAAAATTGATATAAAATAAGTGGTGGTGATATACTAAAGATTATCATATGAAACAAGAGCTACAATGATAGGGTAAGAAGTTAACAGAAAAGTGTGGGTTTTATTAAAGTGTTGTATTTAAGACCATCGATCTTATGAACAAATGTTGCTAACTGGTATATTTGTCTCAGGCTAAAAGTGATTCATAGCACTTAACAACATTGGTGGTTCTCAGTTTATGCTGTTTCATGACAAGCTAATATTTCCTTTCAAAAGTGAAATATATGTATAGATGACAATATTTTATATGAGTTTAAAAAATAAAAAAATTAAGAAATAGTGCAGACTTTTTTTAAAGATTTTATTTATTTATTTGACACAGAGAGAGAGATCACAGGTAGGCAAAAAGGCAGGCAGAGAGAGAGGGAGGCAGGCTTCCTGCTGAGCAGAGAGCCCGATGCCAGGCTCGATCCCAGGTCCCCAAGATCATAACCTGAGCTGAAGGCAGAGGCTTTACCTAGTGAGCCATCCAGGTGCCTCTAGTGCAGACTCTTTGAATAGCAGAATACATTCGTGTTGGGTCTATGTCAGCTGCTGGTGGATTGAAAACAGAAGTTGGAGGAGGTCTAGGAGACTATACTCTCTCCCAAACAACCTCAGCACCTTTCCTTATCCCCCTTTTCTCCTCTTGTGGGCTGGTCATAATGCTGTGGAGATTAACAAGGAGTTAAAAAACATTATATTCCATTGGTCCAGACTTAACTCTATTCTAAATTAAAAGCTTCTGAAATATCACTGTTAGTAATACAGGACAATTTTGTCAAAGATTCCTTCTTCCCTTATTTATGTGATGAAGTTATACAGAACAATAATGTATCCCAACCAATGCTGCCCATGGAATCTTTAGGAAAGGAAGGGAATCTAACCTTTATTGAACACCTGACTGCATTTGACCCATCACTGCAATCTTGGGGTTAAGGTGATCTGCCTGCTGTTTTTGTGGATAAGAACAACAGAGCTCAGAGAGTCATTTGCCTGATGTTGCCAAGTTTGCAAAAAAGGTGGCTCTGGCGTCCTCAGGCTTTAAGCTCTTTCTAATACTTGATGGAGATATTTAAATAAAATAAAGCTCAAAACCACACAGCTAAAAGTTAATTCTTCAGTGCTAGAGTCAGTGGCTATGTAATGGACAATAGGAGAATTAACATACCCCTGGTAAGGGTATAATGAGAAATAAATAAAATATTGGGGTCAGTAGTATTATTTCCATGCCTAACATTACAGAGATTGAAGGAAGGAATGCTAATCTGTAGTTAATATGCCAGGGTCTGCACAGTGGCTTTGTCACTTATTGGTGCTAAGAATATGGGCAAACTGTTTAACCTCTTAGAAGCTCCATATTCTGTAAAACCAGATCACAGAATAGTCAGGAGGATTAAATAAAACAATGTAATAGAGAATCTACAATTTTTCTGCATATTTCAGTTTGAAATGTAAATGAATGTCTGACATACTCATCAGCACTGAATAAAATGAATAGAGTATAATATATATTAGAGAATCTGTAATAGAGAATCTATAATATATATTAGCTCAATCAATTCTTGTTGACTTTGTGTCAATAGTATTGAGTAACATCAAAGTCTTTTTTTTTTTTTTTTTTTAATCTTAATTTACTGTAGACTTCCACTGCTCTCTACAGGCTATCTGCATTTCACCAAATCCAAATGATAGAAACAATGTAAATTCAGGTTTAATGGGAGTTTTGCTTGAATAAAAATCAAATGAATTCCTCAAACACAGTTTCTTTTCAAAGGATATCAACAGATGTTTTACTCAAACATAGTCGTTATTAGCACTTGGAGCCGCAACTAGAATGCACTCAATACATTTAGAAAGGAGAAAATATGAAGTCTGGAATTACTGATGAATAAGTCAAACATTCATTTACATTTCAAACTAAAACATGCAGAAAAATTCTCTTTAATGTGGGTATCTTATGTTCGAAGCTGTGGTATTAACGTATAGACTCTGCTGAGTTTTAGTGGCAACACTAAATGTATTCATCATCTTAGAAATGTCACCTTTGGGGGATACAGCTAAAAGGATTGGTAAAATAAATTTAAGAGACAATATTTATTCCATCTAGTTTCACGCTGTCTTTCCTTAAGAGTGTTTGCTGAGGCATCAGACTGACAAATACATCTCTGTCAACATCTGCTCTCATTTCCAAATGGATTGTATTCAGAAGCAGAAGTTGGGATTAGATGGTATTCTTAAACCTTGGATCAAGCTATAAAATCAGTATTCTGTCTGCTACAATAAAGCCTTCCTGAAAATACCTCAAAACATTGTTGGCCTAAGCCAAGGACTTAACATTCATTTTTCGGGTTTTCCAAAACTGCCAATAATTGCTAAATTTATCAAATGTTGAAGCAAATGGACAGTTTTTTGTAAATGGATTGGATCAGGAAACTCCACTAATGAGTGGTCACTAATGAGTGTCAAGGGATAAGGAATTTCTCAAAGACATTAAACCTCATAGAGTTGTGGGAGGAGCCATGGAAGTGAAGTTCAGAAACGATAGTGATATCATTAGAGAAGCAATCAATCTGAGAAATCACACACTTTTTTTTATATCACATTTTTTTAAAAATTTCTTTTCAACGTAACAGTATTCATTGTTTTTGTACCACACCCAGCGCTCCATGCAATCCGTGCCCTCTCTAATACCCACCACCTGGTTCCCCCAACCTCCCACCCCCCGCCCCTTCAAAACCCTCAGGTTGTTTTTCAGAGTCCATAGTCTCATGGTTCACCTCCCCTTCCAATTTCCCTCAACTCCCTTCTCCTCTCCATCTCCCCTTGTCCTCCATGCTATTTGTTATGCTCCACAAATAAGTGAAACCATATGATAATTGACTCTCTCTGCTTGACTTACTTCACTCAGCATAATCTCTTCCAGTCCCATCCATGTTGCTACAAAAGTTGGGTATTCATCCTTTCTGATGGAGGCATAATACTCCATAGTGTATATGGACCACATCTTCCTTATCCATTCATCCGTTGAAGGGCATCTTGGTTCTTTCCACAGTTTGGCGACTGTGGCCATTGC
The DNA here is from genome assembly GCF_002288905.1 of Enhydra lutris kenyoni. NCBI lineage: Eukaryota > Metazoa > Chordata > Mammalia > Carnivora > Mustelidae > Enhydra > Enhydra lutris. The sequence continues at coordinate 60,083,697 of NW_019154085.1, read as the reverse complement.
TGCTATAAACATTGGGGTACAGATGGCCCTTCTTTTCACTACATCTGTATCTTTGGGGTAAATACCCAGTAGTGCAATTGCAGGGTCATAGGGAATCTCTATTTTTAATTTCTTGAGGAATCTCCAATGCCATTCCAATCAAAATTCCACTGGTATTTTTCAAAGAGCTGGAGCAAATAATCCAAAAATTTGTATGGAATCAGAAGAGACCCCCAATCACTAAGGAAATGTTGAAAAACAAAAATAAAACTGGGGGCATCACGTTACCTGATTTCAAGCTTTACTACAAAGCTGTGATCACCAAGACAGCATGATACTGGCATAAAAACAGACACATAGACCAGTGGAACAGAGTAGAGAGCCCAGATATGGACCCTCAACTCTATAGGCAAATAGTCTTCGACAAAACAGGAAAAAATATACAGTGAAAAAAATACAGTCTCTTCAATAAATGGTGCTGGGAAAACTGGACAGCTATATGTAGAAGAATGAAACTCGACCATTCTCTTACACCGTACACAAAGATAAACTCAAAATGGGTAAAAGACCTCAACGTGAGACAGGAATCCATCAGAATCCTAGAGGAGAACATAGGCAGTAACCTCTTCAATATCAGCCACAGCAACTTCTTTCAAGATATGTCTCCAAAGGCAAAGGAAACAAAAGCGAAGATGAATTTTTGGGACTTCATCAAGATCAAAAGCTTCTGCACAGCAAAGGAAACAGTCAACAAAACAAAGAGGCAACCCACGGAATGGGAGAAGATATTTGCAAATGACAGTACATACAAAAGGTTGATATCCAGGATCTGTAAAGAACTCCTCAAACTCAACACATACAAAACAGACAATCATATTTAAAAATGAGCAGAAGATATGAACAGACACTTCTCCAGTGAAGACATACAAATGGCTATCAGACACATGAAAAAATGTTCATCATCACTAGCCATCAGGGAGATTCAAATTAAAACCACATTGAGATACCACCTTACACCAGTTAGAATGGCCAAAATTAGCAAGACAGGAAACAACATGTGTTGGAGAGGATGTGGAGAAAGGGGAACACTCTTATACTGTTGGTGGGAATGCAAGTTGGTGCAGCCACTTTGGAAACCACACACTTCTTGCTGCCAGGTTCGACTTCAAGGGGAAGCTTGCCTGTGAGTCTTTAGGCAAGTGTTGCCTCTGATAAATGGCCACCTCTGTATTTCCACAGTGAAGTGTCTAGTTGTGGCATGGCCCTAGCCATTGCTGGGTAACAGGGTCAACAGCTAGGAAGATACTAGACATAGAGTGGAGGAGAGTTGGGATGGACTACAGCCTGCCATGTACCTCTGCACCTGTCTATCACAGCATCTGGTGATGGTGACCCTCACAGTAATGCCTAGTAGACTACTCTACTTTCACCTTCCAAGTCTCACACAAGCTCCCCTTCTGATCAACCACATTTGGCAATCATACAGGGAAGGGGAGTTTGGAAGCATAGTTTCCAGCCTAACCAGATACACTGTTTAAATCATCCCATGTTCCAGAGTGCATGCTATGGATGTCCATTCCATTGCTGGCCATGGTGAAGGCTGTTTAGTCTCCTGAAGCTATTCAACTTTATTCTATTCTCAGAAAAATGTAACAGAAACACTTGGAATCATTGCTGTTCTTACTACTTGGATGCTTTCTTCATTAAATCTCTCTAGGGGCTTTGTTTTTTCCTCTATGGGAAAGCCAAAGTACTAATGACCTAAAAGGTTTTGAAAGTGAACTCCTCATGTCCTTTCTGATCTTACCTCCAGCCTTTCCTCTTCCCCCTCTTTAGCTCCAGCTACCTTGTCTGGCTCCCTCAGGTTTCCTTGAAAATATCTGACATGCTTAGGGTGCATGGGTGGCTCAGTTGGTTGGGCCTTTGCCTTTGGCTCAGATCATGATCCCAGGGTCCTGGGATCCCACTCAGTGGGGAGCCTGCTTCTCTCTTTCCCACTCTCCCTGATTGTGCACTCTGTCAAATGAATGGATGAAATCTTAAAATTTATATATACATATATATATATATATATACATACACACACACACAAATATATATAGTTTATTTGTGTGTGTGTGTGTGTGTGTGTGTATTTGACATATTCCTGCCTTAATGCCTGTACTTTGCTGTTCCCAAAATGTTTTTTTCTAAATTAATCCATGTGACTCATCCCATCACCTCTTTCTAGTCTTTCTTCAAATGTCAACTCCTCAGAAAAGCTTTTCATGACTATTTTATTGAAAACTGTACCCCTGACTCCCTGTTTATCTTTCCTAATTTTTCACATTTTTCTCATTTATTGTTATCTAACTACATATATATATACATATATATGTATATATGTATATGTATATATATGTGTGTGTGTGTGTGTGTGTGTGTGTGTGTGCTCTCTTTTCTCCCTCATTAGAATGTAAGCTTCATGAAGGCAGAAAGTGTCTGTTTCATTTACTACTATGCGAGGCACATGATGAATATGTAAGCCAGTAGCAACCCCACAACTATTTGTTGAATCTGTTTAGTGAAATAGCCAGAGTCACAAAATTGTTTGGCCTATTCATAAGGATCATGCAGGGATTTTGTGTTATGAATACAAAGAGTAAATTTAGATGCCAAATTTCAAAATTAATAATGCTAGAAAAATCTAAATTCCAGCTAGTTTTCATTTTGACTTTCATGTCACTGAGATGATACTTTCAACATAGAGGAATATTTGTTGCATTTACTGGGCTATTTAATTTTCCCTTTGCAGGGTTTTGGAATAGCTACTCATAAATGAAAATTTTCTCAGTCATGATAAATTTGCTGTCCTTTCAAAGCCCTGAATTAGTCACTTTTCCACCTGATCCCCCTGAAATTTTAAAAGTTTGAGCTTCGAGACTTAGGCAAAGAACAGTTCAAAACCAGGGGCTGGGGCACCTGGGTGGCTCAATATTAAGCATCTGCCTTCTGTTCTGGCCCTTATCCCAGGGGCCTGGGATTGAGTCCTGCATAGAGCTCCCTGCTCCATGGGAAGCCTGTTTCTACCACTTGCCCTGCTTGTGTTCCCTCTCTCACTGTCTCTCTTTCAAATAAATAAATACAATCTTAAAACAAAACAAAACAAAACAAAACAGCTGTCTAGTTTTACCTGTTGATTTCTTATGTTTGACTGTGTAGCCACTAATCTTTAAGGACCTCATGCTCAAAAAGTGCTTTTGACAGAATGTTATATATAGCTAAATCCTAAAACATCTTTACCTATTACTCCACTGTCCTCCTTTCTTCCGCTTTTCATTTTTTTTCCCACTTTCAGTCTAATTTTTATCTTCCTCATTCTCTCCTGCTGTGTTTAATTGTTTTCATTCTTCTAGGTCAGGAGAGTATGCATAAATAATGTTGAGTGTTCATAAACATGTGGATGTCGTTAATAAACATAGGGACTTAATAAATATGCAAATCAGGATTAATAGGCAACCCAAACTCAGTTTGTTGCCTTACCATTTACTGTAGCCTCACTTTGTGAAATTTTTTTATTTCCCTAAGCCTCAACTTGTTTAAATAGTAATAAATAATATGGATTCTATCTTTATGGGGCTAAATGGGTGAATACATAAAACATTTAGCACAATGCCAAAGACAAAGCACACATTAAATTCATGTTGTTATTAATACTACTATTTAAAAATGTGGATTGTATATAATACTTCATCTCTCTTGTCTGTTTCCTCAAGTATAAAATGGGAACATCTTTAACCTCCCTTTCAGCTATAAAACTCTGAGTGTACACTATATAGCTTAAGAGTGTAAATTTATGTGTTTGCATGTTTAAAAGTATGGTACAACCTCTATTGAATTATCCCTTAAATTGATTAAACAATGAAGGTAATAGAATATATAACATCCTCATACCAGTTTATTGCAGTCCTTATACAAGACTGGTAGCAGCTACTTCTTCTGAAAACAAACCGTATTAATGTAAGGCAGTACTTTTTTCGAATTGTGAATTTATAAGATTTTCAGTTTAATAAGTAGTTGAAAAAATGTCTTCTGAAGGAAATCTTAACCTTACAAATACATTCTCTCCCCCAAATTCTAAGTCAATTGTTTGGAACTCCAAAACCTTTTATAGAGATTTAAGGTTAGAAATGGAGGCCACTGGGACGCCTGGGTGGCTCAGTTGGTTGGACGACTGCCTTCGGCTCAGGTCATGATCCCGGGGTCCAGGGATCGAGTCCCACATCGGGCTCCCAGCTCCATGGGGAGTCTGCTTCTCCCTCTGACCTTCTCCTCGCTCATGCTCTCTCTCACTGTCTCTCTCTCTCAAATAAATAAATAAAATCTTTAAAAAAAAAAAAAAAAGAAATGGAGGCCACATCTCTTTATGCGTGTATAGACAAGAATGGTTTAGAAGAGTCTGAAAGTTGTATCTGGACACCGTCAAAAAATTTATGGGCTATGCCACAAGACTGACAAGGTACCAGTTTTTTATCTTCATTTCATCTCAAAATTTCAATATTTTCTGTGGCTCCCCTTAGGACTCAGTGACTCTAAGTGTTCATTAAACTATCCTAGCACTGGCACAATGCATCAATTTTTGTAGTAGTAAAATATTAGGAAAAAAAAAAAACTACTAAACTAAAAATCCTTTGTTGGAGAACTTGTCACATGCATGAGGCACAGCCACACCGTGGAATACTGTGCAGCACTCAAAAGGAGTGTGGCCGCTCTTTGTGTACTTCTGTGAAACCATCACTAAAATACTTACTGTGGAAATGGAGCAAGGCCTAGAAAGGTCTCAATAATAAGCTATGATTTTTGTTCAGGAAAATAATGTTTCTATGTATATGTCTGTGGTGTTCCACAGAATAATACCTCTAGGGAAGAGAATTTTCTGGGAACAGGAAATGAAGAGAGAGACTTTTCTTGCTGTTTCTTATCAGAATGAACTTATAAGCACATAGTTTGACTTCGTATTCTCCATCTCCTTAGATATACTTATACCATCAACACCCTTAATATACTAATCAATCATCGGCCAGAAGGATTTTGTTTAAATGCTCAACTGCAACAGAGGGAAGGAGAAAACAGACATACCGTGAGGAAATGGAGGCAATTGAGAGGGGCAGAGGGTTCAAAAGGATGTATGAGAAAGAAATTATTTATGGTGGAAGTAAGATACCGAAAGAAGAAAAGAGGAAAATGGTAACACTGGATTATGCAGAATTTCTTTAAGAATGAGGAGGCCTTGGAGGAACATGGTTGGTTCAGACAGTTTTCTGCCAGCAGGTGGCATCATGAACCCAAAACAGTTTGGATGCTAGGTTAGTATGGGTTGGGATGGGTTAGTGATTGGTAGAGGGAAGGTAGAAAAGAAATGACTTTTGGATTTGTCAGCAAAATAAAACAGAGTGAATTATAAGTTAAAACAGAGTTGAGGGGCGCCTGGGTGGCTCAGTGGGTTAAAGCCTCTGCCTTCGGCTCGGGTCGTGATCCCAGGGTCCTGGGATCGAGCCCTGCATTGGGCTCTCTGCTTTGCGGAGAGCCTGCTTCCTCCTCTCTCTCTGCCTGCCTCTCTGCCTACTTGTGATCTCTGTCTGTCAAATAAATAAATAAAATCTTAAAAAAAAAAAAACAGAGTTGACATAAGTCATGAAGTCAGCAGTAATTTCTGAGTTGCACTAAAATTTGAGTTGAATTACTGAGGAAGCTGAATCCTCCAGAAACAGAAAAAATAGTGAGCTTCTCTCTGATAAGGTGTCAGGATAATGGAATCAAAACTGGCAGAGCAGTAAATGCACATAACTCCGTGGATAAATCTTCTGTAATAGACATAAGGTTCGTGCCTATCTCAGTAAATCATGTTGGGCATTGATGTCTAATAGTATATATATTAATTTAAAATGTGAATATCTAAAATAAATCAGTTTCATATGACATAAATGTATCCATTTATTCTATCTATTTATTTTCTACTGATCCATTTATACAATTTAATAATTTTGAAGTATTTTAGATCATGTTATAAAATAATTTTTTGATATCTATTCTATGTAGGGAAGAATCTTTTGAGTCTATTTATTCAAGAATATTTTCTAGTTACTTGCGCTGTGCCAAGTCCTATGTACTGACAACAAGATGATGAAAACACAGTCCCAACCCTCATGGTGTATGATTATGAGAAAGTAAAGGGTCTGAAATAAATCTTACTGTTATCCTGACATGTTGCTTGTTGTTCATGTAATACTGACAATTAATTAATTTCTCTAATTCTCCATTTATTAAAAAAAATATTTAGGGAGGATCTTGCATGTACCCACTACAGTTTAAGGTGCTGGACAAACAGAAGTGAATAAAACAGATAATAATCTTTGACCTTGAAGAACTTACATATCAGTTTCTTCATCAGATAAATAACATAATAATCATCTCCTTGCAATAAAGATTAAATGAAAAAAATACACATGGAATATTGAGATCAGTTCTAGGAAACAAATAAGCTCCTAATAAAGAGAGACTCTCTTCTCTTCCCCTTTAATTTATTGAGATTAGGTATTTTTTTTCCTATAAAGCCTGTGGATGGAAGGGTCTCTGTTTTTTCCCATTTTTGTATTCACAATAAGAACTCAAAGTTTTTCAAACTGTTAATATTTTTATTTGGAGAAGTGGTAACAAATAACACTGGAAAGTGAGGCAAGAGACAGATCTTTTTTTTTTTTTTAAGATTTTATTTATTTATTTGACAGACAGAGATCACAAGTAGGCAGAGAGGCAGGCAGAGAGAGAGGAGGAAGCAGGCTCCCCGCTGAGCAGAGAGCCCGATGCGGGGCTTGATCCCAGAACCCTGAAATCATGCCCTGAGCCAAAGGCAGAGGCTTAACCCACTGAGCCACCCAGGTGCCCCAAGAGACAGATCTTATTTGATAAGTTTAGGAATCTAAATTCTGTTCTGCAAGCAGTGAGGAACCACTGAAGGATTTTAATCCAGATGTTCGGAGTTCAGATTTATAACTTAGAAAAATAACTATGCCGGCAGTTAAAGTCAAGAGAGAAATTAAGGGAGCCAAGGAAGTGGAGCTTGGGGGTGGAGTGGATGAGAGAGGAAGGAAAAGGTTCATGTTTGGAATAATTTTTGTATTCAAGAGTTCTGGAAGTAGATCATTTAGCTCAGGGAGGTCTTGTATAGTTAGAGGAAATGTGGGCTAAGGGCAGACCCCAGGGGAATACATGTCAATACAATTCAGTTATGTAAATGCTTATTGAGCACCTGCTATGTGCCAGGTGCTACTCTAAGTCCTTGAGAAATAGTGATGAATGGGTGCTTGAAGTTTACATTGTAGTGGAGGGAGATAATAAACAAACAAAACCCAGAAGGCAGTATCAGTCAGTGACAAGGGTTATGCCGAGAGTTAAAAGAGGTTGATGTGTGAGAGAGTAACAGGAGGGCTAATATGGATCAGTGATCACAGAAGCCTCTCTGGAAGGCTGGCTAAGGTCCATATGGCAGGAAGAAGCCAGGCCTAAGAAAATCAAGAGAAAGCCTGCTTTGGGCAAAAGGATCTATTGATAGTTAAAACAGAGAAAAGAGAGCTGTCCAGAAGGATTGAAAAAAAGCCCTCAGAGTGATAGCTGGTGAGGAGTTTGGTATTGCTGTCCAAGATGAGGGAGGAGAGCCTTCAAAGGAAGAGTGATCAACGTTGAATCAGAAAAATCAAGTTTAAGAAAAGCCCATAAACCATCAGTTAGGTTTGTTAATGGTGACTTTAGCAAGGGTTACAAAAAGGAAGGGTGACATTCATTATTATCTGCAATGTAGCTATGTTATTTTACATTTTATGTGGCTGTTCATTTAAGTCTTTGCTATAACAGTGATACTACTATAATCATTTTACAGATGAAAAGACCTAGAATCAAAGATGTTAAATATATTACCCAAGGTCAGACAACTAATAAGTTGGTATATGAACTCAGTTCTAACTACAAAATTCAGTGTTGCCAACATTATGGGTGTGAAAGAAGTGAGATTGCAGAATGTGGTTGGGGGGTGGATAGAACAGGGAGAAAGTGAATATTTTGTGTACATAATTCTTTCATGACATTTGACCCTGAAAGAAAAGTTATGGAGTAGGGGTGCAATGACCTCTTTGACTTGCTGAATTGTGTGTTTCATTAACAATATTTATTTTATATTGTTTAGTAATTTATAAAGGCCCTGAAGAACAAGTGAAAGTTCTCATTTTTATTTTATCCTATACCAGAGCTTGATAAACTATATAGTCTGTGGACCAAATTTGGCCCACTGTCTGTTTTCCTAAGTATAATTTTATTGTAAAAGGACCACACTCCCTTACCTGAATGTGTGGTTCACATTTACATATTATCTCTGGTTGCCTTTGAACTATATTGACCGAGTTGAACAGTCGCAAGAAACCATGTGATTCATACAGCCTCAAATATTCCCTAGCTGGCCCTTTACAGGAAAAAGTTTGCCTATCCTTATAGGGAAAAAAGAGTTGTTGAAAGTTGTTAGCAAATGAAATGGATTCTGTGGAACATAATAATGGCATATGTAGAAACAAGATTTTAACATGGCTGTTCATACTGGGTGAATGTGTAATCAATTATTTTGCTGTGGCAGGAAAGAAGTGATAGGAGCCTCCTCAGGTGGGGCAAGTGGGAGAGGATAAATGTGGACTTGGGTGGTTGATGGAATGGAGTTGTGAGACAACATCAGGGGTGATCCAACATCAGAACCAGGTGAATGAGTGCAGAAATGGGAAAGTTGAAAGGCAAGGATTAGAGGGGAAGAGGGAGAAATTTATTTTAGGAGTGTGCAATGCTTTGGGACTCCTGGGTAGCACAGTTGAGCGTTCGACTGTGGGTTTTGGCTTAGATCATGATCTCAAGGTCGTGAAATTGAGCCCTGTCTCAAGCCCTATGTGGTGCTTCCATGCTCAGTGCAGAGTCTGCTTACATTTCTCTCCCCATGTTCCCCTCCCCACTGCTATATTTCTCTCAAATAAAAAAATAAATCTTAAAAAAAAAAAAAAAAAGACATGTGTAATGCATTAAATGTAGCATAGTGCAAAGAACAGACCTGAGAGCTGAGGAACCTGGGATTGAGTCCCAGCTCCCAACAGTACACAAGTGACATTGAGAAAAGGACCTTTCTCAGCCTGTTTCCTTATCTGCAAAATAAGAAAAATGATGGTTTTTGGTGAGGTCAAAATGAGATGTCTTGTGCTTAAGATTGGGTTTGGGACATATTAGATAATTTTAGCAATAATAAGTTATTGTTATTGTTGTCTCTAAAGTTATTATATTTTAAAATACTATGGAAATTAGGCCATCATAACAAGTTTTGCATGACTTTAAAGTAGATTTCATTTTCATTTGTGTCAAAAGTGAACCCTGTGCTTGACTTTGGCCTATTTCTCCTTATTATTCAGTCATCTTTTTTAATACTTTCTTAATAGACAGACAATTTGTCATGTACATGCCCAAGTAGGAAACTTTCTAGCATAACATCAATTTCCTTGGCATTGAAGAATAAATTTAAATGATTCATTAGCATTACAGAATTATTTGCTGAAATTGGTATGATTTTAATGGAATTAGAGGATACAATCAGATTATTCTCCTCTGAAAACTTAGTACTTTGACTTCACATTTATTTTTATTTTTAATAAATGTTTCAACCTCACCATTTGTCTTTCTACAGTAATTCCAGGGCATAATGAGATTGACATGGCCACCTACCTAGTCACGCAGGAATTCCTCCAGTTGACTTTTTTCCCTGTCTTTGCCCTTCTAATCCTTACTGATCATGATATGCTTTTTATATACTACCCATGATTCAAATACCAACACCAAAATTAAGTAGAACAAAAAAAACCATTTTTATAGTAATTGTCAATGAGTAGACTTTATACATACATGAGTGGTCATGATGTACAGATTAAAGATCTGTAAGCTATTATACCCACGACATACACTACCATATAATCTGTCTTAGCTATTGAACTTTTAGGAAGTAAAAAAGAATCTTTCTCCTTTCTACCTGATATAGAAACTAATTGAGACTCAGATGCAGGGTTCAAATAGCTAGTCAATTTTATTACCAGTGAAAACTAGGTTTGGTGAGTTTGGCTTAGCTGGCAAGTAAGTAGACCTTATAATACTTTCTGTTAAATTGCACCTTAAGCATTGCTTCTTAAGAGAGGGGTGAGAACCAAGAGTGTCAAGCTAGCAAAAGTTCTCCGCATGGAAACATTAAGTGTAGGGAGTAAATGTTTACTCATAGCATTAGTTTGTTCTTAAAACTCTTTCTTACAATTAAACATATGTGAGTAGAAGAACATTGAATGTCCGAGATTATTCTCAAGCAAAGCAATACAGTGTTTATCCCCATCCATTTTGATATTAAATTTCCTAAAAAAATCTTATTTTTTGTTAATCTTCTTTTATTGTGTCTCTTTTGACATGTATCCTCTTATTGTTCATGTATTTTCAGTTGTTCTGCATTCTGATTTTTCCCACACCACTGACATTGGTATTTATTTGATTGCTAATCTTTTATCTCTCATGCAAACATGATTTAACTTCAACATGATTTCACCTTGATGGGTACTGTGGTGGCTCACTGAGCATTTGGTCTTGCTATACATGTACATTGCTGCCCTTCATGCATTTTGGTTTAAACTTTTAAGTAATTTGCAGTAGTTTAAGCTTACTTGCAAGCTCTTTGTTTCCAATCTTTTTTAATGTACACACTGGGTTTATAGTTAATGATTCATTTACCTAATACACACCAAAAAGGGTCATTATATAGGTCAAAGCTAGCTCTTTAAAAAATTTTAGGAAATAATCTTAGAAAAATCAATCTTTAAAAAAATCTGCTTCAACTCAGTATTACATTCAGCAGGATAATACAATTAATGTTAATTGAGTTTATGTCACTAGTTTACCTTGTTTCTCATGAAGGACCAAAATAAAGTACCTGGTACTGTTTTCTCTATGACGTCCTGTTGTGAATTTACTCAGAGTCATGTGTCTTAGCTCTGGTTAAAATCTTGGCTCTTCTGCTGGCCTTAAGGACATTGAAAAATTGCTTCAGTTTCTTAAGTGGCAGTTTACTTCTTTGCAAAACAATGATACAAACCTCATAAGATTGCCGGAGAGTAAAATGAGATAATATAGTTAGTATATATATGGTACTTAGCATAATGCTTAATTATTTAAAACATACTCAACATAGATTAGTCTCAACTTCAACATTTACTCTTCCACTTTTCATGCCCCTGGAAGAGAGTACTCTGTTGGTGATGCTTGTTTAGTAAATAGTAGAATAATAGTAGAAAAACAGTTAAAGATTCCAGAACTCCCTTATATGATAACTCACTTGGCCTGTATGTATAGGGTCTGAGATCGTGAGTGTTCAGTAGGCTCTAAATACCAACTCCAACTCCAACAACAGAGGGTTGAGAACAGGGAGAGAGAGAAAGAAAATAATAATTGTTGGAGGGGGTGGGTTCATAGAGAAAACTTCTTATAGAATAGTTCATCCTGTGTCCATACTTTCCTCAAGTGAGGAAGTTACTTCATGTTTCTCTACTGTGCATTGACTTTTTTTTTAAGATTTTATTTATTTATTTGAGAGAGAAAGAGAGCACAAGTTGGGGACGATGGGCAGAAGGAGAAGCAGGCTTCCCACTGAGCAGGGAGCCCAATGACATGGGGGCTTGATCCCAGGACACCAAAACCATGACCTGAGCCAAAGGCACATGCTCAGCCAAATGAACCACACTGATGCCCCTGTGCATTGCTTTAGTTAAAGCTCTTTGAGGAATGAAAAACAGAACCACACCTCGATATCTCAAGTAGAAATGGGAGTGGGACAGTAGCAGATATTTTAAGGATATGAGAGCCAATCTCATTGCTATCCAAGATCACAAAGTGAAGCACAGTCATATGCCATGGACAGGAAATGAGGAATTGTTAAATCTGGGACCGAGTTACTCTCTCTTTCAGAGGTCACTTGGCCTCCTGTCCTCTCATCTTTCTCTTCTCCCTTCTAATCCACCCTCTGCACTCTGGCTTTCTTTTCTCTCTTCCTCTCTCTCTGTCTCTCCCTTTTGATTCTCTCCCTCACTCCCCACACCTCCTCCCAGCATTTTTCACTTGTACTTGGTCCCAAATGCAGTCTTTAAATCAATAAATCCTTTCAATTCATCACTCAAAGATAATTGGCTCAGTCTTTCACTATTTTAATTACACTTCCCAGAGAGGAGCTGGTTTGGCTCAGATCATTTGTGTTAATCCGTGGATTGTCCTCCATAGATAAGACGGTGAGCATTTGGATTGTGGTCTTGTGATGCCTATAGTAAGACTCCCCTCCAGAGGCCATATGAGCAGGTTGATTAGGAAAGTAGCAGTTATTTTCCTAGCACTTCTCACAGGATCTGGAAAGTAGTGTGTGCTCAATAAATGTCTGATGAATAAATAAATGATAACACTGAGTTCATTGCTTATCTTGCTAAGATTCTCAGCTTTACTAATAATTGACAGCCAGTATGTGTCAAGTCTTTATCATTAGCTAAGCATTGTTTGATGTACCTTCCATGTGTTCAGTCTGTAATCTTCCTAACAATTCTATGGGAAAATTAGGCCTGGAAAGGTTAAATAACTTGTTCAAGGGTACACAGCTAGTAAAGGGCAAAGCCAAGCCTATGCAAGCCTATGCCTAGGCACTTTGGCTCTAGCCCTCTTGAACTCCATTCAAAACCAGCTCTAACTCTGCACTTTATTTCCTACAATATAAAACAGGTGTATTTTAGGGACGCCTGGGTGGCTCAGTTGGTTAAGCAGCTGCCTTCGGCTCGGGTCATGATCCCGGCGTCCTGGGATCGAGTCCCGCATCGGGCTCCTTGCTCGGCAGGGAGCCTGCTTCTCCCTCTGCCTCTGCCTGCCATTCTGTCTGCCTGTGCTCGCTCTCTCTCCCCCTCTCTCTGACAAATAAATTAAAAAAAAAAAAATCTTAAAAAAAAAGGTGTATTTTAACTTATACCACTATTGATATTTTAGCACTTTTCAGTAGTATTTAAAAAATAATAAGAGAATGGAGTTGTATAACAGTAAATTGATACCAAGAAGGTCAGAGTTGACTGGTAAACAATGCAAATGGATGGCTAAAAAAGTTTAACATTTTGTTCCAAAAAATGTTTTATTTTTTTTCCTTTCCTCTCCCTGATTGTACATTTCTATATATTTTTTTCTTTTTCCTTATCAATCTTCTTCCTTCTAATAGCCATTTTATTTATATCCACTTTATGACTAAGTGTGACTGCTCCTCTTGTTGTAGAAACCATTCTTACTCAATTTCTGTTCTATAGCCCAGAAACACAAATTTCAGTGCTTTCTCAAAGGATAATATGTGAGTAGAAAGGAAAGCATAGTAGACAATAAGAGGAAAGCCTTTTGTGCAACAAAGAGTAAGTCCTAATGACAGTTTAATCTCAAAAACTCAAAACATTGTGTAAAATACAAAGACAATGAAAAGTACAAGATAGTTCAAATTGACATTAGACTTACTTTTCTCAGAAAAACTAAAGCAGATGTTCTTTTTTAACTAAACTAGTACATTTTAAAAAATGGTAATACTCACTTATGTAGAGGACACATAAGTAGGAGAACAGTGAACTTCAAGCAAAGAATATGGTAATATGTGTTTTGAAGTCTTTAAAGTATCAGTTGGTTAAGCATCTGCCTTTGGCTCATGTCATGATCCTAGGTCTCAGGTCATTATCCCAGGGTCATAGGATCCAGCCTCCTGGGATCAAGCCCCATGTCTGTGTCTTAGCCAAATTCCCCCGCAACTCCCAGCTCAGCAGGGAGCCTGCTTCTCCCTCTTCCTCTGCACCTCCCCCCACTTGTGTGTGCTCTTTCTCTCTCTCTCTCAAAGAGATGAATAAAATCTTTAAAAAATTCATTAATTTCTCTTTCAAAAATATGCTAAGAAAATTATTTCAAGGGTGGCATAAATTTGTGTACAACACTACTCATTCATCCCTGTTATACAAATCAAGCCTGGTGATAATTTAAATGTTCAAAAATGAGAAAACGTTAAGCTAGAAATCATATGTACAAAATATGCTACTATTAAAATGATTTTTACAAAAAATTGGTATGATTGTTAAATGGCTTTGAAGTAATGTTTACAAAAGTGATCCTAAAGATATATGTAAACGCAGATGTTTACACATTCACAAACAAGGAGACTCGGACACCAAAATATTTGTAGCATTCATCTCAGCCTGGTAGAATTATACTTAATTTTTGAAAATATATTTGAGTACTCCAAGTTTTCTCCAATAAGCGCGTTGTTATGAAAGCAATATTCTTCTGTTAGGTTTGTGTTTAAAGGAATCTCCTTAATACCTGACTTCTCATTACAGACAAGCCTAGAGCACCCACTTGTCAATCCATCTTGGGAACAGGCTTGCTCGTGTTACTTGAGGCCCTAAATCTTACGGCTGTGAGTTAAAAGAAACCTGAGCTTGCCCACCTTACATGTACGATAAGTGTTTTAAACAGCGGCATATACCACCGTTCAGATAAACCCTTTCCCAAGACGAAATTCTTTGAGTAAGCTGCTGTTTAGGGTAAATCTCAGCTTTCTTCCTAAGTAGGAAAAAAAAATCTGTTCTTTTCTACTATGTTTTTAAAGAAATTATTTCACTGCTAATCCAATACTTTTAACATTGCTAAAACCAAAATGGATAATAAGAGTTTTAAACAATTACAAAATACTGATAATCAGAATTGATATATTTGACATACTGTATTGTGATGACACTGATTCTGATAAAGTTTAATTCCAGCTGCAAAATGAAGGATTAATTTGTAGGTATAAAAAGATTTATTTCTTCCCTTTTGGATTTTGGTTTCGTGTTAGGAGGTTTTTATTTATGTTTGTTTCTCAGTGTGCTTTCTGTTTCGTTTTATTTCTGAGTCATAAGTTAACACAATTCACACTCCCCCTTTTTTCCCTGTCATTTGCCAACGCCTTTAGCTCCTGTTGGTAGGACACAGCTTCTAAAAGTGTTGCTGCTCCTTATAAAGACATACTGGATTTAGATTTTTTGTGACTACAATATTCAAAGGGCTTTTGGTTTCATATTGACTGAACTATATCATCTGTAATTTTCTTTATTATATATAATTTCTTGAACATTGAGAGCTGTCAGATTAAACTTGTACTTGTCAGTTACTAGATAATAGGACCCAGAGAAAACAGTAGCTAGTGTCCACCTAGAATTTATTTAGAAATTTTCCCTTGGTATGAGAGGAATTATTTGTTCTACATGTTATTTCTATCTAGTACTCATTTCTTACTTGTTTTTATATCTACAATACCTATGTAATAAATGTATATTGAATACATTAATGAATTTTTGTCAAATTTTGTGAGTATTATAGATTCAGAAATTCCCAGTTTAAGATATGGGAAATACTGACTTGACATGTGTCTTTATTTTTATTATTAGCAAGACATGTTATTTATCCCCTTTCAGGGACTGTTTTCCTTTGACACTGGAGAATAGACAGTCTCTATTTTTGACTGTTAACAAGTTATCATTTAATTTAAGAAAAGATAGATTTTTTTTTTTTTGCTTTAGGAAGAATTCTGATATGGTAGGAAAATTTGTCAAATACAATTGTATATAAATGTATGTAAAAGGCCACTTTAATGATTGAGGTGAACTGATCCATTTGAGGTAAAACTTGATGACATCTGGTTACCAGGAAAAAGATAGATGCAAAGCTTCAGAGAGGTGATTAGGCTAGCCACGTATAGTGATCCATTTGTCCTGTGAATGGAAAGAGTGGAGACTGGTGCTCTGCTTTTCTTCTCTGAGCTGTATACATGTCTCTCTCCTCCACTGTATAAGCTGCTCAAAGGCAAGGACAGTATATTTCACATTGACACACACACAATGAATATTTAATGCAATGGATTTGTTGAATTAGAGAAAGAAATGGGAAGCAAAATGCTGGAGATATAAGCGTTAAGGTCATATTTAGTTTAATTATAGCCCTAATTGGCCTCCACTATTGATTCTATGCAATTGAAATAGAGCTTTGAGGATCTTAAGACTGAAATAGGTTGTTGTGTCTCCAGCTGTATCTGAGCTGGCTGCTCTGGTACTCACTTGACTTTAACAACATTCAAGGCCAATGGAAAGTGGAGAAAAAGGAAGTCAGATGTAACAAATACTTGAAGAGGAGAAACTATACTATATTGACTAAATTGGGACCGAAAAAGGATAAAGGTTAAAAAAAAAGATTTCATTTTTATGAAGCCAAAGAGGCAATATATTGATGTTACTAGAGAAGTTGTAAATAAAAGACCATGATGAGGCAATAAAATGAAGACAATGGGAAGGACATAATATGGTAAAAAAGAACAGTCTGGGTTCAAGTTCAGACTCTCCTCTGGTTATTGGCTGTGAACTTTGCAAATGGAGGAAATATTAATATCTTACTTATAGAGTTATTTGTCATGATGTTTGAATATCATAATATATGGGTTTTTTTAGGGATTGTTTTTACTCTGGGACCTGAAATCCATGTACTAACTCAAATAAAATAGGGATAAGTTTTAAAAATTAAAAGGAAATTAGTGACCAATCAAAAGAAGTATAGCCTAGCTCATAAGAAGTTGAAAGTCACTGTGACCCTATTCTCTTTATCTCCCCTGTCTTTCCTTGGGGTCTCATGGCCTACTATCAAACTCATTTTTCTGAATTCCTTTGCTATTCTTTATGATGTCTTTGGCTAAGAGTAACAGAAAACTTGATTGAAAGGGACTTATACAACAAGGGATTCATTATCTTATGTTACAAAAAGTTTGAAGGTAGAATAGACTCAGAGTTGACAATCAGCAGCTCAACTATGCCATTGTGGACTCGGGTTCTTTCTCTTTATACTTTCCTACTTCTGCCTATAGGCTTGTCCTCTTCAACGGTCCACTTTCAGGGTCTTCAGATACCTTAGCCTCAAGCATCAGCGGTCCTCAGGAAGAAAAGGGGCTGTTTTTCTTGCATATTTGCTTTTAAGAATCAAGAATACTCATTGGGTATATTCCAGCAATGATTTTCTTCGTAAAATACATAATTTTAAAGCTGTTCATGAAATGCTCAAATAGAAATATTCTGAAGATACAAAGGTATGAAATCAGATGAGAGGTTAAAAAGAAATCTAAGTTTCACTTCTAGAGACGTTATGGATAGACCAGAAATTATACAGAGTCATGTGTAAACTTTTAAATTTGTAGAAATTGTAATCATTTAAAATACCTTCTGTATTAAACCTTTTATAATAGTAGCTAGACTGAACATATCTAGAAATTTCTCAAGGCAATTGGAAATACACACACAGAAAAAAATGACTTAAAGCTAAAGGACCACATAGTTCTCCCTTAATATAAGGAAAAGAATTGAGGAAAACTTCATCAAGAAATGGCATTTTACCTCACCTTGGGAAAATTTGGTCTAGAGTTCAACTAAATCAAGGGATTTGAATGTCATCACCATAATGATAATACACAAGACTTAAGAGGTTAAAAGTGACAATAAAATAATTCATGAGATGAAAAATAATAAAAGTTTATTTTCTTGTAATAATACTTATTATTATAGCAGTATCATATGATATTTATGGTTTCAAAGTCAATGAATTTATATGTCTGGTCTAAATTGATTCTCTCAGAAGCATGTCCCACAGGTGTTAGTATCATTGTTTTGTAGTTTGTGAAACTACTACTTAAAATGTTTAGACACGTTGCCCCAAATGAAGCAGCGAGAACGCAGAGAAACTGAAATCCTGGAGCTTGTCTTTGGACTGAAACCTCACCTTTAGTCATTTATAATGAACTGAAAGTAGTAGAGTCTTTGGATTCTAAAATATCATCATTAAATAAATAAAATAAAGATACATACGAGATCCAGTAGCACTACTCAGGAATTCTGTATTTAATTACATAATCTAAACATCTTTAGGGTTCTCTAGATTTCTTCCCATTTTGAATCAAAGTCTGTTCCTTTAGATTTTACCCTGTATAGAGAGAAAATGCATGGGTTGCGATGAGAATTCTCGGGCAAAGATGTAGTCAAGTTGCGTGGACTGAGACTTAAGATATAGCGCCTCTGAATACCTGCCATTGGCAAATGAAACCAGCAAAAAATTTCATGGATTTTATTAAAAATTCAAAGTTTAAAAACCCCTTGTTAGGCAAATGATGAATAAATTTTAATTAAAAAAAAAACAGGAGCATCATTTTGCTTTCATATTGTACTCTTCCAAATTCCCAAAGGGTTAGAAACCCAGTAGTACTCCTATGTACAATATTGATTTGTTTATAAGGACATCTGTTCCTTCTGTTTGGCTCCTTTGCATCTTAAGTTTGTATATTTACAAAATTTGACTACTCGGCTAGCGAATGCCATTTTTAATGTTTTGCTTCAATATTTTTTAACCCATTGTGTTTCTCCTTTATACTATGTACTTACAGATTCATAGATATATAGATACATAAATATGGATATATACATATATATGTATATATGTGCATACACACACACACACACACACACGTACATATACACATATACATATGTTGGTAAGGCATCCGTTCCTTAACATAAAACTACATTTGTCCCTATCACTTACATATTACTTACCAAGATCTGTAGAAGGCCTTAAAATAGGCTGGTTGTAATAGCAGTATGTGGACAACAGGACTTAATTCAGTGAATATTGTTAGTTTATGAATATTCATTAAATTTGTGTTTAAGCAGCATTTCACCTTCGTAAATGGTTACACCCAGAAAAAGTTCTAATTAAAGGAATTAATTAGGACTTGGAAAGGGGCACAGAGATTTGTGGGTATTTGGAAGGGGTATTTTTCTCCTGTAGAGAAATATCTCCCAGAGAATTTGCAATACAGTTTGCATGTATATCAGGTAAAATGGGAATGGAGGGCTCTGAATCTTAAGGGCACAGAAAGTAGCTGTCTTGTTCAAATTAGCATAAGACATTTTGCAGATCCTAGCACACCTAGGTCTTTCCTTGTGGAATTCATCTTTTAAAAGAGCTGGTTGCCAACGTTCAAAAGCCCCATTTGACACAGCATGAAGTTAAACCCGGTTAAACAAGAATAATCTCACTATGGACACTATTCCATGGTCAGAGTGGTGCTTCTTCCCCTCTCAGTTACCTTTATAATATAATACCCCTGCCACCGGGAACCCAAAGGAAGCAGCTGTTCTGAATATGTACAAACAAAAGAAGCTGTTACTATAGCAACCATAGAACTCTGGAAAAGCTTTCTCTTTAACATTAGCCCATCCCTCCTGTTCACCCCTCCCAGTTTTCCTTTTGTGCACCAGTACAAACTGCCCTAGGGCAGAAATGGTGATTGGTGATTTGACTACACGTGGGCAGGGATGAGGGACAAGCAGAGGGGAGGCTGCAGCTTGCATCCCCACTTTGCAGGAGCTGGAAGACTTGCTCCTCCTGGCCAAGAAGCTTACGAAAAGGGTGCAGAAGGTGCAGAAAGGGACGCTTATGAAGTACTGGGTTGCTTTTTATTCTCCTTTAAAAAATACTTCTGGCCTCTCTCATTCTCTACTTGATAAAGTAATAATGTCTCTTTCATCTCTTCAGTTTTCCTCCTCACCGCACACCCATACCCATGAGCCAAACCTGGCAGGGTGAATGGAATCTGAATGGAATCTGATTCCACAGTTGCTATTGACATAGAAGAAAAATAAATTTTTGATTTAGAAGTAGGCGGGTGGCGCTGGTTGCTCAAAATTATTGTTGTGTTTCTCCACATGGTAGAAAATATAGGCGTGGTTTATAAAAATTGGCCCCAGCTTCAGAAATCCTGTCCCAAATAATTAAAATTACAGTCATCCTATCTCAGTTTTAATGTCCTGCAAAGTTTTGTTTTGATTAATCTATCAACAGGGTCTTTCATTTACTTTTATAGTTCTTGTGGTAGTCTACCTTCATTTACTAATTGTCTGTACTCCCAAATTAGTTCCTATTAATATTCCTCTTCCTGTACCTTGAATTCAGTCTTGTTCAGGTTGCTTTCTCCTCCTCCATCTTGCCCTCTAAAGATTAAGTTTATTGTTGAATGTTGGCATTAGTAGCAGACTGGTCTTCTGTTTTCTGCTCCCCTATATTATTTTTCCTCCTTTCATATCCTTTTCCTAGTCACATCAACCAAAATAAAGTCCATGTAAATATTCATGTTAGCATCATGACATTTTAATATTATTTGAATTTCTTTTTATGGCTCTATTTGATGTTTATATGGTTATATATGTCTAACAATTTAAAAATATAACAGCTTTAAAAATTATGTTAGCTAACTAAAATATATTGGCTGGGTTCTCTTTGCCTATTTAACATAAATTTATTTTGGCTGGAGTAAACTTAAACATGATGCTTCATAACATACTAAAATATCATGAATTTGAGAAAATTAAAGTTGAAACTGCATCTGCTTAGAGATTTTATGCTTGCATTGGGTACATGCCTTTAGTTTTTGAAAGATAATTTATGAAGATTTTTTAGGTATCTAATATCCAAGTGCACATTGTTTATCCCCTGTCAGTTCTGTTCTAGCCATTGTTCTTGTGGTGGTTTGTAAAGGGGTGTTTATTTATACCTGGGTGTAATTTACGTGGACCAGTCTGTTTTATCCATTTTTAAAGCATTTATATACATTTTCAAGTTTTATCAGTTTCTAATGATACCTTAGAATTATCTTGCTGGTTTATACTAGATTTTATCAACTTTACTAATATCTAGATAATTGGAGAAGAAAATACAATATACTGTCTAGTTATAAGATGTTATAAAGCAGGCTACATGGAGGAAAATATTCCCTTGTAAAGGATTTTCTTCTCAATACTTATATAAAATATTGCTACCTTGTGCCTTGAATTTTTATAGTCATACCAACCATAAAACCAAAGCATCACTGGCTATTGTAGATGTTGATATTTTTCTTTTATAATATGTAACTTTCCAAGATAGCATGCTGACTGTAGATGTTCCAGTTCCTGACTTACACCTCTCTGACTTGAGATTTACATGAAACCTTTGGGAAATTTATAGTCATAGTAATATATTATTGAAAAATATTTACCCACTTCTGATGTGGAAAATATAGGCAACGGAAAAGGCAAGAATTTGGAAAGAAAAATACTAAAAGAAAGAAGTTTACAAACACTGTCTATTGGTATAAAATCTTTCCTTCAGGTAGAGAATTGCCCCCCTCTTTCCATACACACCTAAGCCCTAAAGCATCTTTATTTGGCTCTCCTTGATCCATGATAGTACTTGCTGCATTGTTTACACATATGCTCAGTTAAAAACAAAAACTCTGAATTTTATCCACAGAGGCTACTGTAGTTTTCACCCAGTAGGTTCTGAAAAATTATGTTGTGGAAAAAGGAACCAATATGCACAAGCAGTGTAAAATGCTCCTGCTGCAATTGCTTTCCTTCAAGTTAATTTTCCACCAGATGATCAACGGGACTCAGACAGAATTGCTAGCACTATGATGACCCCTGGTTGTTCATCCCTTTTAACCAATCCCTAGTTCCTCCTTTCTTCTCCCTGTCCAATTCAGTCAAATATTTACCATCTGCCGAGGCATCAAGCTCTGACCGCCTTATTCTCCACCAGTTTTGGAACGTTTTCTGATCATTCTAAGCATCAGCATGGTGACAGAAACTGGAAAGAAACATTCCATATAACTTGCAGTGAATAACTTGCAGGTTTAGATAATAAAATCAATAATGTTGAAAGGATGCTGAGCAGATGTTATTTGCGTTGAACAAATTGTATCTATTTTTCTTACCATAAATGGGACACAAAATGGCACCATGGTAATTGGTGGAAAAAGGAATATAGACGCAAGACTTTTTCTTAAAGGTGCTGACTGGTTCAGTGATTGGAAATGACTCAGAAATAATATTTTGTGTTTATTGAGTACTCAAGAATGGTGCTCACACCTTAAAAATGCACATTCCTTTATGAGAGCCAATTTATATAATTCAGACAAAGTTATAGAAGTTCAAAAGAAATGCATCAATTGGAGGGGATCTTGGGACATCATTCCTGAACTACACTTTAGAAGGGTGCATAAAAAATTGGACAGAAGAATTATAGTAGCAGTGATGGATCTTATCATCTCTATTCTATCCATCATATAATAAAATGCTTTAAAGATGTCATAAAGGATCTGTTAGTGACTGGATGTTCTTCTTTCAGTCACACTGAAAGAAATACTGAAATAATAGTTTCTTAAATATACAGAATATATTGACTGCTTAGTCTGAATAAAACTATGTCCCATGTTTAATTATATCTTTATGGTTTTCTACACATATTCATATTAATTATATAATTTCAGGTCTCACAGATTTTATAAAGTAGACAGGCTGGAGTTAATGTACTTACTGTATACACAATAAGTTTTAGGCACAGAGATAGTATGACTAAAATCTAATTCTCAGGGCTCCAGCAAACTTTCTTCAGACTCCCTTAAAGGAGCCCAGACTTTAACAAGGTGTCAAAACACACTTGACACATTAGAATGTGTTCTAAGCAAGGGATGTGCACAATGCTGCTCAGTTTCAGAGGAGGCCTCCCAGTCTCTACCATGGGATGGCCTTGTTGATTCCTCCTCTGCTGAGTATACCAGAGTGAATCCAAAACGGCCCCTTTTCTCCTCATTCCTCGAGAAGACATAAACTTTCTCCTCACACCTCCTACTCTCACCCTGTCCTAGTCTTTCTTCCCCTCCAACAAGAGCTTCATTAGCTTAAGTTATTTATTGCCCCAGTGTTATAACAAGGACTCATTTGTGTATATGTTATTTCATGATCCATTTAAAAGGAATTGTATAGTGTGTAGGGGAAAAAATTAAAAAAAAAAAACATGGGAGAAAATGAAAGTCTTGACCATTGAAAGTAAAATGTACAGATGAGGGAAACCAGTGCGCGAGACAGACAGAGTAAAGAATATGGAGGGTTGCAGAAAGAAAGGAAACCTTACTGCCCTTGGAGGAGAGAAGGAGCAACACTGAATCTTGGTTTCCCAAATCCTCTATCCATCTCTGAGGGACTCACATTTACTATGTTTCCTTTCCTTTCCTTGAAGTGTCAGCAACCAATTCACGCTAGGTTAAGTGGCATCAGTGGGTGGGGGGTGGGGAAACTTACTGGTTGGTCGGGAGACTTACCGGAAGAATGAGAGTTTCTGTCAGAATTTAAGGGATATTTAAACAAACCAAAAGGGCAGAGGCTGGGTCACTGACATTGCCATAACTTAGAAGCAGCTGGAGCCACAGACTCAAATACCACCAGATAGTCTTGTCTAATCCCTGTACGAAGTATATCACATTCTCACACAGTTGTCCTCCACTGGCAGGAGGGGAATGTACTGTTAAAACTCACCAGATGAAGATCAGACTGCCTGACTTCAGACACCATACCATTTGCACTAAGACTTGGACAACACCTGTAAATTATCGTTTCCTCACCTGTGTAATGTGGTGACTTAAAACAGGGTTGTAGGGGGCGCCTGGGTGGCTCAGTGGGTTAAGCCGCTGCCTTCGGCTCAGGTCATGATCTCAGGATCCTGGGATCGAACCCCGCATCGGGCTCTCTGCTCAGCAGGGAGCCTGCTTCCTCCTCTCTCTCTGCCTGCTTGTGATCTCTCTCTGTCAAATAAATAAATAAAATCTTTAAAAAAAAAAAAAACCAGGGTTGTAAAACATTGAAAGTGCTTGGTACTTACAGTATCTGAACTGAACAAATACCAACTGTTGTTGTTGCAACAGATATTTTGGCTTTGGGGGCTCACTGCTCATAGAACTTTTTGCCTAAGAGAAACAGTCTCTGTTCTGTAGGCTCTGGTTAGAAAACAGCTTGACGCTGTTCCTAATTACCCTAAGGACGGTTGTGTGTTCAGACTGTAAGAATACAGGGACTTTGGAACTACAAGACTAAAGTCAGTAAGGGAGGGACAATCGCAGAGAAAAAGCCAGAAGGGATGCTGAGCAGATAAAGTAATAGATGCTTACCACATATAGATGTCTACAGTATCTGTCTTATGCCTACACTGAATCTCTCTTCCCTTAGGCTTGATTGAGTGGATCTCTAACTGTATCCCTGATATAGATATTAATGTAGATAGAGGTACAAAAGGAAATGAAGAAAATATAGGCATAGATTAGACAAATACTGTGTGGCCAAAAGATAATTGTTTTGCCAGTTTTATAGAGTAAGAAAAACAAGCTTAGTTTTGCTGTAATGTATCAATCTGATTCCTGTATAGGAAACTTTTAAAAATATACATAAACTTAGAAATCACTGCCAAGCACCTAGAATGATATCGAAATTATTAATTAGTCACTATTCTATATATAAATAATGTTTTGTTCATAATTGAAAAATAATACTCTGTGCTTATCTTTAAATATTTTTTTTTCATTTTTAAGTATTTTTTTTAAATTTATTTATTTGACAGAGAGCTCACAAGTAGACAGAGAGGCAGGCAGAGAGAGAGGAGGGAAGCAGGCTCCCCGCTGAGCAGAGAGCCTGACGTGGGGCTCGATCCCAGGACCCTGGGATCATGACCCGAGCCGAAGGCAGAGGGTTTAACCTGCTGAGCCACCCAGGTGCCCCACTCTGTGCTTATCTTTAGAAGGAAGTTTTATTAGCATGAGAATCTAGAGACATTTTAAGTGTGCTGTTCAAAAAGACTATTTATGCATTCAATAGAGCATATATCTAAAAGGGAAATCCTTGTTCAGAAGATGCTACAATGAAATAAGTGCAGTGAAATAAAATATTGAAGCTGAGCTTATTGGTACGCATATAGATACACTTAGCATTTCTGGTATAATTAAGTCTTAAAGATCAGTAATTTGCTACTTTTGTTCACATTAAGAATACTAGTATTTGTCTCAGAAGATAGCATTAGAGCACTAATGAAGGGATCTTAAATTAATAACACTTAGCCTCAAGTCAAAATTTGTAATATTTTTCACTTTTAAAGGTAATTAAGTGATTATAACTTTCCAACCTGTAGATCACAAACCTTAAGAGAATGTAGAATTATTATTACACATCCAGAAGAAATAAGCAATATCTGAAGATTCCATTAAAAAAAAAAAATGCCTGGGACACTTGGGTGGCTCAGTGGGTTAAAGCCTCTGCCTTTGGCTCAGGTCATGATCTCAGGGTCCTGAAGTCAAGCCTCGCATCGGGCTCTCTGCTCAGCAGTGAGCCTGCTTCCCCCTCTCCCTCTCTATGCCTTCCTCTCTGCCTACTGGTGATCTCTGACAAATAAATAAATAAAGTATTTTTTTTAAAAAACGCCTTACACACATATAATTCTTTCTAATGTAAGGAGAAGTTGTTGAGATTGATACAAATGTAAGTTACTGAATAAGGGTTTGGGCACTCATTATCTCTTTAATCAATATATGTCAGAACAAAGCATTATGTGCACACTTGAGGTGTGTTTAAAATTGTGTAAAATTGTTCCTAAACTGAAAAAAGGTTTGAAGCCCTGCTTTAGATTCTCACTGAAATGCACCATATTTTTAAACTATGTCAATGAATTGTTGAAAAGAAAGGTTCTATCATCATAAGCTATATTAATTTATAGTATTAAGAAATTACCTGCTACATGCCACACAATTACTTAACATTATGAAAATATTAAGACACTTTCCACATAAGCTCAGACATACCTCATTTTATTGTACTTAGTTTTATTACACTTTGCAGATGTTGCATTTTTACAAATTAAAAGTTTGTGGCCACCCCACACAGAACAAGTCTGTCAATACCATTTATCCAATGTAAATGGTATTGCTCATTTTGTGTGTCTCCACACTTTGGTAATTCTCACAGTATTTCAAACTTTTAAATTATTATTGTATTTGTTATGGTGATCTGTGATCAGTGATCATTGTTGTTACTATTAAAATTGCCTTGAGAGACCATGAAACTTATTCATATAAGATGGCAAACTTAAATGATAAATGCTGTGTATGTTCTGATTGTTCCACTGATTGGCCATTTCCCCTTTTTCTGTCTTTCCTCGGGCCTCCCTATTCCCTGAGACAAAACAGTACCACAGTTAGGCTGATTAATAATCCTACCATGGCCTGTAAGTGTTCAAGTGAAAGAAAAAGTCACCCATTTCTCACTTTAAATCAAAAACTAGAAATGATTAAGCTTAGTGAGGAAAGCATGTTGAAAGCCAGGCCTCTTGAGCCTGTTTAAACAGTTAACAAACTTGTAAATGCAAAGGGAAAGGTCTTAAAGGAAATCAAAAGTGCTGCTCCAGCAAACAAGTGATATGGAAGCAAAATATTCTTATTGCTTATACGGAGAAAACTTTAGAGGTCTGGATAGACCAAACTAGCCATCACAATTCTCTCAGGCCAAAGCCTAATTTAGAGCAAGACTCTAACTTGCTTTAATTCTCTGAAGGCTGAGAGAGGTGAGAAGCTACAGAAAGAAGTTCAAAGCTAGGAGAGGCTGTTTGATGAGGTTTAAGGAAAGAAGCCATCTCCATAACATAAGAGTGCAAGGAGAAGCAGCAAGTGCTCATGGAGAAGCTGAAGCAAGTTCTCCAGGAGATCTAGTTAAGGAAATTAAGAAGGTAACTCACCAGCAGATTTTCAATGTAGACAAATCAGCCTTCTCTGGGAAGAAGATCCCATCTAGGACTTTCCTACTAGAGAGAAGTCACTGCCTGGCTTCGATTATTGAAAAGACAGACTGATTCTCTTGTCACCTGGTCACTCAGGAGCTCTGCTAGAGATGTATGAGATTCTGTTTTTGTACCTACTACACAGTATTCATTCTCCAGTCCAAGGATCAAGGGATAATTTTTACTTTCAAGTATTATTATCTAAGAAATACATATTGTAAGGCTATAGCTGCCATAAATAGTGATTCCTCTGATGGATTGGGGCAAAGTAAATTGAAAACATCTTGAAAAGGATTCACCATTCTAGATGCCATTAAGAGCATTCATGATTCATTGCAAGAAGCCAACATATTGACATTAAGAGGAGTTTGGAAGAAGTTGATTCCAGCCCTCATGGATGAATTTGAGGGGTTCAAGACTATAGTGGAGGAAGTAACTGCAGATATGGTAGGAATAGCAAGAGAACACAGATTAGTAGTGGAGCCTGAAGATGGAACTGAATTGCTTCAGTGTCATGATCCAGTTTGAATGAAGTGTTGTTCCTTATCGATGAGCAAAGAAGTGGTTTCTTGAAATGGAGTCTACTCTAGTGAAGATGCTGTGAAGACTGTTGAAACTGCAATAAAGAACTTAAAATATTACAAAACTTAGTTGATAAAGTGTTTGAGAAAATTGACTCCAATTTGAAATTTCTACTATGGCAAAATGCTGTCAAACACCATCACATGCTACCAGAGAAATCATTTGTGAAAGAATCAATGTGGCAGACTTCACTGTTGTTTTATTTTAAGAAATTGCCAGGATCACCCAACCTTCAGCAACTACCATGCTGATCAGTCAGCAGGCAATAACATCGACCCTCCTCCAATAAAAAGATTAGGACTCACTGAAAGCCAGGATGGGGGTTGGCATTTTTTAGCAATGAAGTATTTTTTAATTAAGGTATGTGCTTTGTGTTTTTAGACATAATGCTATTATTGCATACTTAATAGACTACAGGATAGTGTAAATATAACTCTCATTGGTAGTGGGAAACCAAAATATGTGACTTGCTTTATTGTAGTATTTGCTTTCTTGCAGTGGACTGGAATCAAGCATATAGTATCTTTGAGGTATGGTTGTACTTTATTTTCACTCATTTTTAGTAAATGCATTACACACAAAGTTACCACATATGGATTCTTCAGGGCTTTGTATCTTTTGTATGTTTCAATAGGTGGGACTCTGAATCCTAATTTGACAATATTAGTAACAGTGTTGAAAATGATTAATGAAAACATAGCCATTATCATCTTGAAAGTACTGATACATTTGTAACAGGTTTAAATTGTTTGAGTCTCTGGTTTTAAGAATTCTAAAAGTCTTCCTTTCTCTGCTTCTTTCTTTTTTCTTTTCTTTTCTTCCCTTGTTCCTCTTCTTTTCTTCCTCTCTCCCTCCTTTCCTCCCTCCCTCCCTTCCTTTTTTCCTCTTTCCTTCTTTCTTCCTTATATTTGATCTTCAATCCAGTCAAACCAGCAATTTCTTTCCAACCCATGTCAGTGTTAAGTCCAAAAGCAGTTATTTTAATGCACCCTTATTCTTTCTGCTTTGTGGAGGGTCCAAGGCTTATTTAGCCCAATGGGTTGAGAAGATTTGATTGATTAATCTGTTGTAGTCACCACCGAAAATGTACCTAGACTTATCTTGGACATCTGCTTAAAAGGTGGAATTTCTATTACCATGTTCAGTTCCTCGATGCTATGCTGGGCAGTTCTCCGCAGATTCCAACAACATTCGTGCAACATTCATTCAACCTACTCCTCCTCAGGGGCTGTGCCACTTTCTAGGACCTGTGTGTGAGTCTAGGTTTTAGATCACCACCATTAATAGAAAAAGCAATCCAGTTCACTTATCTAGCTAGGCAATTTCCCTTTTTTATCCAGGAGTCCCAAAGTCTCTATCCTTTTGTTATGTAGGTAAATGTAGTTTAATTATCCCTTCAGAGATCTACATTTTCTAAAACAAAGGACTGTTGCTCCTGGAGGTAAAAGAAGCAGAGACCCAATCCTTACGTACTTATCTGGGAGAAGATGGGAAATATGTCTCTTTCTTAAAGAGGCAAAAACTTCTCAGGGCATTCAACAAGGAATTTTTATTGGATCAATCTATGACAATATATTTACCTATGCTTTGTGTCATACTTTTCTCCCTTAAATAATTCACTGTTTCCCTTTATATTTCCTTGGTCTCAAAATGAGTTCATAAGGATACCCATAAATTTCCTCCTGTGCATAGCAAATCATGAGTTCAGAGTTTGGTTAAAGAGCAATAGAGTTTTTATCACTTGTTTGCTTTCAATTTTATTGAAACCTCTATAAATTGACTCATTTTAAGTATAGAGGATGAATCTATAAGAGGATTCAATAATAAAGCCTTTCTTATAGGGGACAATTCCTTCTAAATTTAATACTTTATCAGAGCTGCTTGCATATATTTTGATGTGTCCAGCATTAGTACAACTACAGAAATCTAGTTATTACCCAAAGCTAGAGTTTTCTCAACATTTTTGGCCTGATATTTGTATAATTTTTTTCTGTTTGATTAAACATAATATATTTCCGATACCAATATAACCTTGCTGCTTACATGGCATTCTAACCAATCTTTAATGCCTGCCCAGGAGGTCAGAAGATTGTTCTCTCCAGGGATAAAATTATAGTCTTGAAGATTACTGATGAAATGATATAGCTTTATTGCTAGAATTTAAACCTAACAATAATATGCCTGATTTTTCTGACTTTCCCTGATCTTCAGTTTCCCATATCTTGTATCTCCTAGAACAAACTCATTTTATATCCATTTGTTTATTCAACAAATATTTACTCAGCTCTTATTATGCTCCAGGTCCAATTGGTCTCATGGAAACAACAGAGAAAGGATAGATTATTGTCCCTTTTTCCCCTGGTGTTAACAGACTGGATCTGCATATATAATCTCTAGTCTTACTCATTATACTGACTTTAGCCCTAGTTCTGCCCAGGGATAGTGAGCTCATTGAGATTAAAGTCATCTCAGAAGTGCATGGTACAAACTCGTGTGGATTGGATGGTTGAGTGCATGAAAACCCATCACTCAATGACAGTGTGTCTGATAGGTGCTAAATTTTGGAGAAACTGTGTAACTTTGACAATTGCCCCCAAGGAACAAGGTCTTTAGTGGCTTTTTACTTATAGTAGAGATGTGTGCTGTCCTTACTACCTTTTTTTTTTTTTTTTTAAGATTTTATTTATTTATTTATTGGACACAGAGAGAGAGAGAGACAGAAAGACAGAGAACACAAGCAGAGGGGAGTGGGAGAGGGAGAAGCAGGCTTCCCACTGAGCAGGGAGCCCAATATGGAGCTCCATCCCAGGACCATGGGATCATGATCTGAGCCGAAGGCAGATGCTTAAAGACTGAGCCACCCAGGCATCCTGTTCTTACTATCTTGTGAGAAATCCAGGGTCTGACATCATATGCTCCCAGAGCATGGTAGCGGTCGAATACTTTCCCACCATCCTTTGTAGCATGTTTGTGAGCTCTGAAGAAATAATCATCTCTGCATTGCAGTTCCTTTATTTAGAAATTTTGGTAACTGGGATACTTTTGTGATCAAAAGCTTTCTGGAATATACATTCTTGGGGATGATGGGCTAACTCAGTATATAGCTATTTCACGGAGATTTTATTTTGCTTTTTATTTCTTGACAGATTTCAATTCTAGCAATAAAACTATATCATTTCATCAGTAGCCCAATCAAGACTGCACTTTTAGAGGGAAAAATTCATTAAATAGACTAATTGGGGAACCTGAAGGCTAGTCATTAAAATCAGCTGCCTCTTCAATACTTGTGGAGAGATTTGTCTGGAACCCTTTCTTTCAATCATCCCTAACATTTAAATCTCTAAACACTGATATTCCCATTTTAATTTTAGCTGGCACCAGAAGGAAATGGTAAAACAGCAGATGATTACCTCAGTAATTCATTCCATATCTTCTAACAGCTTTCCAGATTCAAATAAAAAATAATAATCTAAAAATAAAAAAGCCACAACTAAAATTAAACATAGAAAAATATTCTTAAACGAATAGATTTTTTCCCCTCATACTCTCCCAAATGGTGGAAAGAAAATATCACAGTAAAATGTAAACAGGACCTAATTTTACCACTGCCTATGTTTTGATGACTAACCTCAACGTTTAAAAAAAATGGTAGATTCAGGCCCTATTACTTTAAATTTTGTGATGATTTAGCTAGAGGAGTAGTTGATATTTATTTTTTAATTTGCATTATCTAAGAGCAAATCTCACTTTAAACAGTCACTATAGGAATAAAATTGCTTTTTTTTTATGATTTTTTATTTATTTATTTGACAGAGAGAGAGAGATCACAAGTAGACAGAGAGACAGGCAGACAGAAAGGGGGAAGCAGGCTCCCTGCTGAGCAGAGAGGCCGATGCAGGGCTTGATTCCAGGACCCTGAGATCATGACCTAAGCCGAAAGCAGAGGCTTAACTAACTAAGCCACTTAGGCGCCCCTTAAATCGCTCTTTAAGATAAAGTCCTCTAAATGTTTTGATTTAGTTTAGTTAATAGTTCCAAATGAAAGCAACAGAGATGAGATTTTCCTTGGATGTAAAAGGAAACTGAAGCCAGAGGAGTGTCACCTCAACAATAGGCATTTAATAAGACTCTAATATATTCCAGGACTTGTCCTACACTCTGAGCACAGCAGTAAACAAATGGTTAAGGACATTGCTCTCATATAGTTTACATTCAACCCATGACTTAGTAAAGTTGAAATCTTGGTAAGTCACTTTAACCTCTTTTAGTTGTTTTTCTAAATAAGATTAGCTTCCTCTTCGGTTTATCCTATTGAAGTTTTGATATATTTTGAGACAAAGATGTATAAAATTTTATATCTTGAAGTCTACTGAATAAAAAAGCTAATATTTCTCTTTATTTATTTTTTGAGAGAGAGTGTATGAGAAAATGGGTGGTGGGGAGGGGCAGAGGGAGAGAATCGTAAGCAGTCTCTATGCCCAATGTGGAGCCCAAGGTAGGGCTAAATCTCACCACCCTGAGATCTTGATTTTGAGCCAAAATCAAATGTCAGTTGAACACTTCGCCAACTGAGCCACCCCACTAATATTTCCTTTTATGTTTATTTTATAACAACTCACTTATGATGATTATCTTATGAAAACTCAAAATAGAGTTCTTTATTTAGTCATCATAATTAGAACATATCCCTTAAAATAAAATGTGAAACATTGAATTTACAAATGGCACTTGCTTTTCTTATCTTAGTATTTTGTTAATAGTAGGATCTCAGTTTATCTAATTCAGTGACAATAAAGCAGATGTAAATAGGATTACTACTCTTGTTATAGTACACATTACTTCTAAATTTTTTTAAGGTTGTCTTTTACATTTACCAAGAATAACCTGAAGATTTTCATCCCCAAAATCCAAGTTGATTACAGTTCACGATTAGTATTTCATGTCATAATATAAGCAATAAGGTTTTCATAAGTCAATGATGAAACAACAATGTTTGTTTGGATGTGTCCATAAGTG
Organism: Enhydra lutris kenyoni; assembly: GCF_002288905.1. NCBI lineage: Eukaryota > Metazoa > Chordata > Mammalia > Carnivora > Mustelidae > Enhydra > Enhydra lutris. The sequence continues at coordinate 60,051,282 of NW_019154085.1, read as the reverse complement.
GAATTTCTCTCATTACATCTTAAGGTAGATACATGGTAGTTCTTCCATATGTGTTTGCTAGGAACTGCTCACCATGACCATCTTTATATTTAAATTTACACTCACACAGTATCACGTGAGCATTCCATCTAAACACTTTTGAGAAAAACTGCATTAAGTTACACTAAATAAATCATATTGACAAAATTTGTGGGTTTTAAATTATATGATAGGTATGTACTCAAACATAATGGAATAGGCTATATCTTCTGTTCAGAAGATGTATTTTTTTAGAGATTTTATTTCTTTGACAGACAGAGATCACAAGTAGGCAGAGAGGCAGGCAGAGAGAGAGAGAGAGTGAGAGCACTGGGGAAGCAGGCTCCCTGCTGAGCAGAGAGCCTGATGTGGGGCTCAGTCCCAGGACCCTGAGATCATGACCTGAGCCAAAGGCAGAGGCTTAACCCACTGAGCCACCCAGGTGCCGCAAAAGAAAATGTATTTTTTGGAAAAAGTTTTAATTTTGTTGCTGTTTTTCTAGAGAAAAAATTATGATAGAGAATGTTGACCATAAACAAGAAGACTACTGTAGTGTAAGAAACTTCTTATTTCTGTTCAGACCCTATTGTGGCAGTCATTAGATGTGGAATAAAGTAGCAGGTTTCCAGCCCAGTGTAGCTGGGCATTTCTTATGTTTAGTTGGGGCCAAAATAAATTTCTTACAAATTGGTTCCTGTTCTTAACTCTCTACCAAAGCTGCTTTCCCAGATTTCCCAAAGTTTGCTAAGTACTGAACCCAGTGGCTTGTTTGTAGCTTCATTTTTTTCCCTTCGTATTATATTCTTTGGATGTGATGGAATTAAATCTCTTAATTTGAATGTTCCAAGTTTCCTTGTTCCAGCTGCCTCTATCCATCTCTTAAATCTCTTAAAAGTAAATATAAATTCCCCAAAATTCTGTGCCTGGACTTACTCTTCTGGTCTTATTATTACAATAATTACATGTTATATAATTTATAAATTTATAGACCCAACCCTGATCTCTCACCTGTTGCATAGATATCTCCACATGGAAAGGTTACTAATATTTCAGTCTCTCCTCATGTTGAAATCTGCACTAATCATTGTAACCATTTTCTTCCAAACCTTTTTTTTTTTTTTAAGATTTTTATTTATTTATTTGACAGAGAGAGATCACAAGTAGACGGAGAGGCAGGCAGAGAGAGAGAGAGAGAGAGAGGGAAGCAGGCTCCCCACCGAGCAGAGAGCCCGACGCGGGACTCGATCCCAGGACCCCGAGATCATGACCTGAGCCGAAGGCAG